>NW_028318954.1:3595000-3617500 GCF_062004578.1 Staurois parvus
CTGCACTGTGAAGCGGCGTCCAATGAGTTGTGAAGCATTTGGCTGAATATGAGCTGATAATATTGCCCGAAACACTTCAGAATTCATCCTGCTGCTTTTGTCAGCAGTCACATCATCAATAAATACAAGAGAACCAGTCCCATTGGCAGCCATACATGCCCACGCCATGACACTACCACCACCATGCTTCACTGATGAGGTGGTATGCTTAGGATCATGAGCAGTTCCTTTCCTTCTCCATACTCTTCTCTTTCCATCACTCTGGTACAAGTTGATCTTGGTCTCATCTGTCCATAGGATGTTGTTCCAGAACTGTGAAGGCTTTTTTTACATGTCGTTTGGCAAACTCTAATCTGGCCTTCCTGTTTTTGAGGCTCACCAATGGTTACCATCTTGTGGTGAACCCTCTGTATTCACTCTGGTGAAGTCTTCTCTTGATTGTTGACTTTGACACATATACACCTACCTCCTGGAGAGTGTTCTTGATCTGGCCAACTGTTGTGAAGGGTGTTTTCTTCACCAGGGAAAGAATTCTTTGGTCATCCACCACAGTTGTTTTCCGTGGTCTTCCAGGTTTTTTGGTGTTGCTGAGCTCACCGGTGCGTTCCTTCTTTTTAAGAATGTTCCAAACAGTTGTTTTGGCCATGCCTAATGTTTTTGCTATCTCTCTGATGTGTTTGTTTTGTTTTTTCAGCCTAATGATGGCTTGCTTCACTGATAGCGACAGCTCTTTGGATCTCATCTTGAGAGTTGACAGCAACAGATTCCAAATGCAAATAGCACACTTGAAATGAACTCTGGACCTTTTATCTGCTCATTGTAATTGGGATAATGATGGAATAACACACACCTGGCCATGGAACAGCTGATAAGCCAATTGTCCCATTACTTTTGGTCCCTTAAAAAGTGAGAGGCACATATGCAAACTGTTGTAATTCCTACACCGTTCACCTAATTTGTATGTAAATACCCTCAAATTAAAGCTGACAGTCTGCAGTTAAAGCACATCTTGTTTGTTTCATTTCAAATCCATTGTGGTGGTGTATAAAGCCAAAAATGTTAGAATTGTGTTGATGTCCCAATATTTATGGACCTGACTGTATATATACATACACACACAATGTGTGTGAGAAAATATCACAGCAAAGAGATAACAGAAGTTTAGAGAGAAAGTGCTTGCCGTCAGCCTGGGTTAAGCAGATCAGGTTTCGGAGCCAAAGGGGTCTTATCTCCCAAATTTAGTTCCGATGTTAAAAAGGGAGATTCTTCAACTTTTCTCAACTCAGCTTAGCTTTACTTCAAGCACCACAGCCTTTATCTAGGAACTCCGCAGGGTGTCTCCCTGAAGCAGAGAACCAATCGCCTCATTTGGGTAGGGGGTTGTGTAGGCAGGGAGCTCAGGCTATGACCAAAGCCTTCACAAATTATACTATTCCTAGGTACATATAACATTCTATCCACGAGTAGATTAATACCCAGTGTCAGGGATCCCGGCTCCGTCTGCCGCAATCGCGGCTCTGTCCCCCGCGCATGCGCATTGGCGGCAGATCACGCCGGGACACAGGAACTAGGTCCCGGCGAGCCGCGGCTGACAGGACGCCGCGCATGCGCAGTAGAAACCGCGGGCGCGCCTCAGGCGTCCAATGACAGCCGGGGGCGCGTCCTAGCCAGCCAATGACAGTGCAGGGCGCACTATTTAAAGATGCCCTGCACTGTCACAAATTGCCGCAAGGTCTATATGTGATCCTGAATACCTGCTCCTGCTGTGACCCTGTTTTTGACCCTGACTACGCTGCCTGCCCCTGTGATTGACCCGGCTTTGTTCTGACTATTCTACCCGCTCCTGTGATTGACCCGGCTTTGTTCTGACTATTCTACCCGCTCCTGTGATTGACCCGGCTTTGTTCTGACTATTCTGCCTGTTCCTGCGTTTTGACTCGGCTTATCCCGACTGTTCCTACGGATTGATTTACCTGGCTGACCCTGCGTGTGACCCGACTACTCCTAGCCCGCCGATTCGGTACCCCGCTTACCCCACGGGGCCACTATCCGTACCACCCTGCTGGGGCCGCCATCCTCTTCACAGCTGGCTCTCCTGGTACCTACATACATCCCCGGAGGCCTCCTCGGCCGCTGGTGGCCCGCTCAGAGGTCGTGACCTGGCCCGGGACTGTTTCAAGTCCATCCCCACCATCAGGGGCCCTGGTGAAAGCACAGCCCGGGCTTAGACCCCACGCTCTGGGTAGGTCTACCAGCTGGCAGACGGAGGGCTCCGCCTGGCGGATCCTAACACCCAGAATCTTCTGCGGATCGTCTACATATGAAATATGAGATACCTGCTTGGATGGTTAGAGAGAGAATTTTCTGCTCTCCTGTATATGCCAGCTAGGGGGTGTAATATACCAGGCGACTTGTCTTGTCTTAAAGTGAGCCATCCGAATATGTGCTTCATGTTTGTGTAATTATTTCCTATTTGGAGATATAAATTATATGGAAAACTGGGTTTTAAAATGTAAGTCCGTTTTATGACTCCCGGGCATGTCTTTTGATGCTCCGTGAGGGCTTGGTTTATGGTCGTACGATATCCCAGATTGCGAGCTAACAGGCACCAGCTCGGCTGGGGGTTTTATAGCCATGACGCCCTCCCATTGAGTTTGCTGCCTGTGATCTCTGCAACAAACAGACCACATTTCACTCAACAGAGAGGGGGGGGGGGGGGGGTGTTGGAGGAATCTGATTTGGGAGAGAGAGATACAATATGGAGGGGTTTGGAGCAAAATGGATGATCGCGTTCATCTCTGCGTGCATGATTGCTACAACAGGTATGACCTAATCAGCTGCAGGGACACTGAAAATCTCCTATATGGTGTATGTTTAGGACCTATTCCTTGTACGTACAGGTAAGCTTACCTGTAGGGACAAGTGTCCAGTGGGAGTTTACTTCCACTTTAAAGTGCCTATAAGTAGGAACAGTCTAATAAGCGGTTAATGAATCATCATGTTTAAAACCCTTTTGAGGAATTATCAATATGACTGGGCAACCAGCCAGCCATCATGTTGTTTTTAAATCAAATGATAGTTCTTGTCCTTAAGCAATGACACTGTTCAAGCTATTGAGACATGTTAGTGGACCTGTCATGCGGCACTGAAAAAGCAATAGGTTGGCTAAAGAGTCGGCGATACTTACCCATTGCTATAGATACCACAAGGCTGTACAGCTAGCAGTTAGTCATAAGGTAGACAGAGGTCAGATGGTAGGATATGTGGATTTGGTGACTGCACATGACAATATACATGAATATGTCTGAAAATGTTTAAAGACCAATCGTTTCTTTAAAGACAAGCAAATAATTTGACATTTGTATATAAATATGATTCAGAATAATAGAGGATTTTACAATTGCCACCAGCAGGTAAGCCTGGAACAGATAAATGCTGTTCTTATTTGGAGAAACAGGCTTTATCTACAATTCCAGCCTATAAGATAGTAAGTGATGGCAGTTTTGTTTGGGTGAATACAAATCTGTACCTTGTGTGTCATATTTTACAGGAAGCCCTTCATATTGGTTTTACCCTCTCACCCAACCCCAGTGTCCCTTTTTAAATAGTTCTGAATTCCTGGGGGTAGTTGGAAGGTTTGGCGAACTAGTGACCACTGTGACTGCTCTCCCACATAAACATCACCCGCCAGCGACACGTGTAGCACGTGGGCGGTAAAGCCCACTCTTTTACTGCTGCACGTGTGTTGGGTGATTGTTGCTATTTTTATGAAGTTCCTCTTTAAGCATTTTACAAAGGCACATTTTAAAATGTTTAATAATGGCAATCAACAAACAGATGCTTATAGATAATTGCGGGCTTTTTATTCTTTGCATAATTTAATTTATTTTTCTTTTCCTCCTCATTCTTCTCATGGTAGCCATTTCAACTAAAGGAAGATGAAATCCTCCCTTTTACTTCCTGGAACTATGCCTGGAACTCTGGGTCTGCCTCCTGAGAGGTCACAGGAAGTTCCCAGGATACAGTTGTTAGGCCAGGGTTACATAACCTGTGCCTCACTCATCTAGTTGAAAACAGTAATTTGCAAGTAAAAGCAAAAAATATTAACTTGTGAATGTAAGGTAATTTCATATCCACATGTAGAGCTGAATGGTGCTGTGATTTTTAGCAGTTGGAGGGAGAGGTCTACTTTATGATGCAGCTGCACATTAAAGCATAACGACATTGCATCTGCGCATCACAAAGCAAACTCGCCCAACCATCCAGGTCTCCATGATTTATTTTTGTTTCATAAACACCCTCAGCATTTCTGGCCGTGACCATCTTGAATAAGGATAGATGATTCATGTAGCATTTACGTGCTGGAATCCATCTGCCCTTAGTTCAGGCATGCAACCAGGAGGGTGTGCTTAGCTGAGCAAACCCCTCCTCCCCTCCTTGAAGACCCCTGGCATGTATGACATAATTTGCAAAGGCCAGGAAGCAACTAACCAAAATTTAAAAACAAATCTAATTTCCTATCTGTTTCTAATGCCAGCATCATAAGGATTGCACATAATTAATGTTGATTGAGAGAGTGAAGTTCTGCTTTAAACGATCTCTTCTTCCTCAGATATACTGTCCATTCTCTTATTTACTGACCTGTGTTGTATAACTGGTGACCTTCATCTTGTTGGTTAAAGTAGGTGTGTAGGGCGCATCAATGAAGGATGCTGTGGACAGAGGATTGTCAGCCATTGATGGATGAGGATCTGGACACAGGCACTGGGCAGCACTTCTAGGAGTTGAAGCAGACTCCTGTGTGTGGAGGAGGATGAGACAGGAAGGCGCTTCTAAGTGCAGTATATCCAGATTGACTTTAATAACAACGGTTAGAAACACGTACACAGTAGCAGTAAAAACAGGCTTTGTATGATCCGTTGGGATGTGGGGGCTCTATCCAACGTGCGAGAACTCGCTGTGCCGACCAGCAGCTGCAGGGGGGAGTTGAGGATGGGATAACAAAGATGGCCACCGCTAGTTCCGGAGTCACTGGAACGCATGCTGTCCAGGGGACCGGAAGTGATGTGGGTGTGAAACGGTGACATGTTTCGGAACATGCGCAGAGCTTCTTCTTAACCATTAACCGCCCGGCCAATAGCCGTTTGGCGTCCGGAAAAATGCATTAGATTTCCGGGTGGACGCCATATGGCGTCTTCCCGGGCATGCGCAGTTTGCGCGCTTGCAGAGCCATGTAGCGGCGCGATCTGACACCGGCCGTGTACCTCGGACACGGCCGATGACAGATTTGAGTACCGGCCCTCGTTGTGACCAATCACAGCGCGTCACATGACAGTTGTATACAACGAATGGCTTCATTCATGCTATCCATTGTATACTAGTGTCTAGCTGTGAATGGTCACAGCGATCCCCATGCACATGTCATGTGATTTAGCTGTGGCCAAATCACAGCTAAGCACAAAAAAAAAAACCTGAATGAATCGGTCATTCAGGTAAATGCTTGCTTATAGCAAAGTAATTCTTTGCTATAAGCAAATTGTGTGTGTAAAAAAAAAAAAAAAAAAAAAAAAAAAATACCGATCACTTCCCCAAAGTAGTACAATGTTACAAATTCTGAGGAACATGTGTGTAATGCAGTAATCTTGTGTTTTTTTTGTTTTTTTTTTTACCTTTTTTCTGTTATTCTTTTTGACCATGTTGGATGAATGGGTATGTTAGACAAAGTGGTCTTCGGGGGGCGTCTACTCTCGTCCCCTCATGTCACCCCTCCTTCCTCTTTATTCGGCTCTTCCTGGCTTTTGGCATCGGTCTTTAAGAAGGAGCTCTGTGCATGCTCTGAAATGCATCACTTCCGGTTGCGGTCCCCTGGATAGCATGCGCTCCAGCGTGTGTTCCAGCAACCCTGGAGCTAGCGGCAGCCATCTTTATCATCTCATCCTCGGCTCCCCCTGCAGCTGCTGGTTGGCACAGTGGGTTCTTGCACGGTGGACCGAGCCCCCGAATCCTGATGGATCATACAGAGCCTCTTTTTACCACTACTTTTGTAAGTGTTTCTAACTGTTATTAACGTCAATCTTGATATACTGCACTTAGAAGCGCCTTCCTGTCTTGTCCTTGTTGGTTGAGTAGATAGTATATTTAGATTACACTGAAAACTGCCCAAGTAGTTTCTTAACCACTTTAAGTCCGGACACTTTTATCCCCTTTCTGCCCAGGCCCGCTTTCAGCGCTGTCACACTTTGAATGACAATTGTGCGGTCATGCAACACTGTACCCATATGCATTTTTTGAGACAGAAAAAGCTTTATTTTGGTGGTATTTATTCACCACTGGGATTTTTATTTTATTTTTTTTTTACTGTATAAATGAAAACATCCAAAAATTTTGAAAAGTTTTTCTTATAAAATTTGCAAATAATCTTTCTTCCTCTTGGCCAAAATTTATTCAGTTATCTTTTTAGTAAAAAAAAAATAACCCAAATTAGTTTGTAACCAAAAATTATAATTAAAAAAAAAAAAATTTTTACATTTTCTATTTTTTCTATTTTTTTACACCCATAAGGGCTGTAAAAGCAATCATTTCTCCTCCTCTCTGGCTGTATTCTTGCAGCCATTGAGAAATACTGTGAGAGCTCTGATTGGTCACAGCTTGTCACATGGTACAAGGCTTTTGTGAATAGCCTTGTATCATGTGACCTCTGTGATCATTCACAGATTTCACAAGTAGTAAGCAATGAAGTCAGAAGTGACATCTTGCTTACTACTCTTCATGTGATCACTGATTGGCCAATCAGTGATCACATGATCGGGACCTCGCACAGAGGTCCCGTACAACGATCGGTGTTCTGTGTCCAGAGGACACAGCGGGCACCGAATCGCGGTGCTGCACACTCAAGCAGGGGGCGAGGAGGCTGTTTATAAACGGCCACCTGCACTGCCACCGTCTGGCCGTTTTTATATACAACGGCCGGATGGGAAGTGGTTAAAAAAATTATTTTGATAGAATAGAATATATACTATCTCATGCAAAGACCTATGAAAATAGTTTTACAAGTGACAAACTTTAGTGGCCAGTGCAACCAAATTGTGCGGTGTGGGTTTTTTTTTTGCCTTTTTTTAAAAGTCTATTTAAACCCAAATAGAATTTATATTGCAGCGTGCTAGTCCTTAGATGTGATGGTTGCATCAGTTTGATTTTTTTTTTTCTTCCCACGTGTTTCCCTTGTTTACCTGATGATCCTGTCGGTAACACACTCGCTGTACTGTGTCCATGGAGGGGCAGCATCATTGCACTAGGCTTCTCTCTTGACTGTTAAACATTCCCCCCTCTCCTCTTCATTACATGGGTAGGAGATGTTCTGATGTTCAAGTTACAAGAACACTGGATTTTGGCAGGATCAACAGGTATTTTTCTGTATTTGCAGATAGTGTACTTTCCACTAAGTTATGAATAAGAGAGCTGGGTGTTCTACAGTCCTGTCCCAGGGTAACACTGCTTCTCCTCAAATCTAATCAGTTGAATAAGCATGACCACCTCAAGACAGGAAGCGTTTAACTGACAGGTTTACCATTTTAAATAAAATAAAAAATTTCCATCCACTGCCTCTGAGGACTAGGAAACTGCAAGATGTGCAGAGGCAAGTTTTTTTTTTTTTTATTTTATTTTGTAGAGAGTGGAGATTGATTTGAACACTTGTTAGGACTTGCTGTCTATTGCTGTCTCAGTCTCCAATTGGGATTTTCTTTCCCTTTTGGTTATGTTGGTAAACTGGACAAATAGGGTGAATCTCCCTAATTTTGGGTGGTCCCCATAACCATAATAGAGGGGAGATCTTCCAATGATTTGGCTCTGGGACAAGAGATAAAGGAAAATCTCCCTAATGGGAGACAGATGGCAAAAAAAAAACATCCATTACGCTATCCAAAATGGAAATTCTTTAAATTCATTTGACTACTTTGGGCAGCTGCTCAGTTTTCACACTATTCTGTTAATCGGCATAACTGGGGTTTTGTCCACCACACATAAACCTGTTATGCAGTGCATTCTTTGAATCAGCGTTTACAACAAATGACTCTATCCATCTTCGTTTGACAGTTTGACTTATTGTTCAAATCAATTTTTATTACATCCTTCAGTACCAATATATACAGAACAGGGAATAATGTCTAAACATTTATGGCATAGCAGAGTTTACAAACCACCAGGCCATAGAAGGATCATTACATTAAAACTGCTGATGGACTGCTCCATTAACAAGATATAATTGGCGTTGATCACAAAAAAAAGTGTAAAAGGGTGAGGAATGGGCGGAAGCAATTGAAGACGTAAACCCTAACTGAATTGCATTCGTTTGCTAAAGTATTGTATGCCATGGACAGTTGCTGTTTCACTTAAATAAAATTCTTGTATGGGTTTGTTTTTTGTTTTGTTTTGTTTTTTTTGCATCTCTGTGGTGCTGATCTCCTGCAGCCACCTCCTGCCTACATACATGCACTCCAGGGAGGTCTGCATGACATTTTTAAAGGCAAAGTTTACCTTGAATTTAAAAAAAAAAAATATGTATATTTTTGCAGGTAACAAAATAAGCATTTATTTTTTGTAAAACCGGAGCATGCAAAGTTTTGCACCCGTGATCAGCAGATCGCAGTTGCAATGTCAGGCTTCTGCACACACTTCCTACAGCTGTGTCCATACCTTTTTTGTGTGGACTGTCAATTTCAGAGCTGTAGGCAGTGTGAATAGATGTTTCCCAACCTTTTTTCAGTCAAGACGCCCTTTAAAAATTATGGGTAGTCCCGAGGCACCCTTTAAAGTTATGGACAGTCTTGAGGCACCCCATTCTAAAACAGGGTGCCTGAAGACTGTCCATAATTTTAAAAGGGCACCCCATTCTAAAATATGTGAAACTATTCTAATAGTTTTTATAATGCAGCAACATCCACACTTGTAGGACACCCAACATTAGAGGTGATTTCTTAACTAAAATGTAGGCCTGTCCACCCACTGGCTTGTTTATAAGTTTTGGGCAATTTTTAGACATTTTGCCAAAGCACCCCTGAAGAAACCTCAAGGCACCCTGGTTGAGAAAGGCGGGTGTGAATGGAGTACAGGTGTGCTGATCAGAGCTCTCGCAGTTCATTTAAACTAAAAATCTGTCTTCTGCGGTGCCAGATGGGACTTTAGTTTCTACATTCACAGATTCCTGTGAATGAATGATGTAGTTGTGTGGGCAGAGTCCTGCACAGCTGCAACATTTTAAAAATGTGTGAATCGGCGCAGGAAGAACCCCCACCTGCTGTGAAAGTGAGGGGTGCGCTGAAGAGGAGAGAGGGGCAACTAGAACATGTTACACCCTAAATATGGGTGTAACATGTTCTAAAAGGTGAACATATCCTGTAGAGGCAGTGTTCCTGATGCTGATGACAGTGGATTATAGCTGTATGTTGCAACAGCCACTTGTACTCTCCACTGGAACCCTGAGTAACAGGCTGACAATGCAAGAAGCACAATTACAAGGGAGGGGCAAAGCATTGTGACCCTGTAACCGTTCCTAATCAAAAACCTTCATGGCAGGATCAGCAAGTATTAATATTTTTAAAATCTTCAGCTTTTATTATATCTTATAAAATTGCATTAAATTTTAAATCCAAAAATAAAAAAATCTTTAAATGCCTTAATAAGGTAATTCTAAGCCTAAACTGTCAGGGCTTTGCCCCTTCATATGATTTAAGCTATGCAACTATACAGTATGTAGCTTCTACTGGAAAAGTTATGCACATTTGTGTTATCGGTTACCCTTGTTATATCATTTTTTTTTTTTTGTGCAGAAATAGAGATGAATGCACTACATAAAAAAAAAAATAAGAAAGCAAGCGGTGTATTTATATAAAAAATAAAAAAAAATTGCAGAACTTTTCATCCTGTGAAACTGCATGTACACTTTCAATGCAAATGGGTGAAAAACAAATGTTTAGGCTTTTTTTTCTCACCAGGTTGCATGATTTTCAATAACACAGAATAGAGCAAATTAGGAATATGCTGCATTTTGGCCACTAGATGGAATATTTATTTTCTATGATTGTAGCCTCCATCTAGGATAAAAATGTATTTTTCCTATTTCACTCTGTAATCTGGAGAGAAAATTGGCCTAATAACATTTTTGTTTTTACCACATTATTACAGAACAAATGTGCATGTAGTTTCACAGGAGGAATTGCTCTGCAGAATTTTTACAAATAAACCCCTAGGTGTCCTTCACGAGAAACAATTCAGAACCATAATAACCAAGCATGCTAAGCTTTATTGTATTATGGAACGATACTAAACAAGCCATTCGTTCGTATGTATAAAAACCTAGAATTAGAGCAGTATTTAGTCCAGAGCCAAAAATGTTATATTTTGCAGATTACCAATCCTTAGATATGGTGCTTGTATTGGTTTCTTCTTTTCAGCTTTTTCCTTTCATTTTCACCTGATGATCTGCCCAGCAAATCTATAGTGTTTTTTTTTTTTTTTCCAACTTCCTTTAAAGTGGAAAATTACTTTTTCAAAAGTCCTGTGTTAGCATCTTCTGTGTGCCAGTTTTCAGCCATCTTCATTGGCTGGCGCAGAATGACGTCACTCCTGCGCATGTGCAGGCGCTAGTCATCTCATCACTGAGATACTGGCCTAACACTTTAAGCTGATTTTAATGATTGGTAAGCTGAAATACATTTTTGGTTTTGGGTTTAATACCGCTATAATGCTATGGCCACTATTCAAATAGGCTCTTAAAGTAGTGAGAAATTTCAGCCAACGGGCACAAATGGCAATATAAAATCCCCACTCTATCCAAACAAAAAAAAGGATTCCCTTAACCACCTGCCATCCTGAGGATTTACCCCCCCTTCCTGAGCAAGCCTCTTTTTGCTATTTGGCGCTGCACTATTTCAACTGATAATTGCGCTGTCATGCAATACTGTACCCAAATGAAATTTTACATCCTTTTTTTCACACAAATAGAACTTTCTTTCAGTGGTATTTGATCACCTGTGCGCTTTTTTTATTTTTCGCACTAAAAACAAAAAAAAGACCGAAAATGTTGCAGAAAAACCTAATATTTTTTTCTTTCGGCTAAAAAAAATATATAGTAAAATGTGTTCTGCTACATGTTTTTGGCAACAACAAAAAAAGCCCAATAAGTGTATATTGATTGCTTTGTGTGAAGTTATAGTGTCTACAAACTATGGTATAGATACTGCAGTTTACGCTATTTTTTTTGCTAAATAGCTCTGCACTAATTTACCTATGAATTACATGGTCATGCAATACGGTACTTAAATGAAATTTGCATTCTTTTTTTCACACAAATAGAGCTTTCTTTAGGTGGTATTTGATCACTTGTGCGCTTTTTTTATTTTTGGCGCTAAACACCAAAAAAGTTTTAAGAAAAAAAAAGATTTTCTTATTTCTGTCATAAAAAATATCCAAAAAAACTAAAAATTCATCAAATTTAGGTCAAAATATATTCTGCTACATGTTTTTGGTTAAAAAAAAATCTCGATAAGTGTATATTGATTGCTTTGTGTGAAAGTTATAACATCTACAAACTATGGTGTAGATAATGGAATTTACACAGCTTTTTCTTTCTGACTGCCCATCACATATCACATTTCTTGAGGTGATAAAATACCAGGACCGTGTAAATGACCCCTTTTTCGGAAAGTAGATACCCTAAGCCATCTGCTGAGAGGCATATTGAGTCCATTTTTCCACAAGTTTTTGGAAATGACAAAAACATATATTTATTTATTTACATAAAGTTGTCATTGATTTATTTCTCACAAAAGCCATGGGTATATGTGGAATTACACCCAAATATACATTCTGCTACTTCTACCGTGTATGGGGATGCCACATGTGAGACTTTTTTTGGGAGCCTAGCCACATACAGGAGCCTGAAATCCAATGACCACTTTGAAAGCCTGAAGGTGCATAACTTCCTCATTTCACTTCCTCACTACCCATCACAGTTTCGGAGGCCCTGAAATGCCAGGATAGCACCAACCCCACCCAAACGACCCCTTTTTGGAAAGTAAAAGTAGACACCTCAAGGAATTTAAAAGATACTGGAATATATATATATATATATATATATATATATATATATATATATATATAAATTTTTTTTTTAATACTAATAATGGCTTTGATCAGCGACTTATGGCGGGACTGCTATGGACATTCTGACACGGGGGAGGGAGGAACTGACTTTGGGTCACTGACACTGTACTAATGGCACTGGGGAGGAAGGGTTTAACATTGGGAGGTAATCAAATGGTTAACTGTGAGTTCAGTGTTTTATTGGGGGGGGGGGGAGAGTGTGTTTCACTGTAAGCACACTCATCGGGACTGCTGTGCTCAGCTACCCCAAGCAGTGTGCCCAAACTGACAGGGATGAGAGCTGCATTGTAAACAATGCAGCACTCCTCCCTGTCAGTGTTTGCCGGTAATCACCGTCCAGGACCTGGTGATTAATATTTACCCAGAAATGCGAAATCGTGTGTGTGTGTGTGTGTGTGTGTTTGTGTGTATATACGTGATTTTGCACAGCAGTGCCACCCTGCTGCAGTATATCTGCAGTTAACTGCCTCCTACTCAGCCACTGTATATAAACAGCCGGGCAAGGCCAGCGTCATTCTGGGAGGATGTAACTATATGTTCTCTTAGAAAGGGTGCTCATGCATGGCCTCAGGGCCATGCAGCGGAACAATCTGATGGACACAGCAGATCAGATTGGGGTACAGTGCTGCTGTGATTGGGCCTGTATCATGTGATCGCTGTAGCCAATTATAGTGATCACAGTAAGTAATAGTAAACAGTGGCTGTCATTCATGCAGCCATTGTTTACTAATATGATCTCTGTGATTAGTCACGGCAAATACATGGTATAAGACCAATCACATAGGCCCTATGCTAACTGTGGACTATCACAGTAGTTCCCGGTGTCAAAAACAATTGCTTATATAGCTGTCAAGGCTGTATAAGCAATCACATTGTAATTAAAAAGAAAAAAAGATCCTATTTCTCTTTCTCTGTCCAAAAAGCTACAGCTTCAAAAAACTCACCATGCCTCTTACAAAATGTCTACTTTCCAAAAGGGTTATTTTGGAGGGGATTTGTACTGTCCTATGATTTTAGGTCCTGAAGGAATGAGATAAGCAGTCAGTATATCAGGACTGATATATATATATATATATATATATATATATATATATATATATATATATTAAAGTTTTTTCAGGGTTGTTTTGTTTTTTTTTCTATAGCAAAAAATACAATAGTGATTAAATACCACCAAAAGAAATATATTTCTAAACTAAAAAAAATGTTTCCAGTACAGTGTTCCATGACTGAATTGTCATTTAAAGTGTGCCAGTGCTGAAAAATGGCCTGGGCAGGTATGAAATGAAACCGTCCAGTCTTGAGGTGATTGATTAGACTCTTCATACATTCAGTGCGTTGTGCACTGAGTTGAACTTTTCTCAAATGACTTGCCAGTTACAAAGCTACCAAATGAAAGTTTTTTTCTAAATATTGTTCATAAAGTATAGGAAGCAGAAATACAGCTTTAACTGCCAGACCACAAGCTGTAATTGAGCAAGATCAGATAAAACTTTGAGTCAGATGTGCTATTGCACTGTGAAAAGAATGCTTAAACTGACAATTTAACTCGTATTTTACTTAAAGTTATTGCCAAGTTTAAAATTCATGTTATTTAATTTTGAAAAGTGATCATTTGTATTCAATCAAGAAAAAAATAATGCTATGCTAAATTGTAGAAGTGTCTTGCTGTCCTGGCTTGCCCAGTGTTAGGCAGTGTTTACCTCCTGTAGCTTTTCAGCACCTGGAAAGTTGTGTATGCCCTAGGCATATTAAACCATACAATCGTTAGCTTGCAACATACGCCCGGGATAGGCAGTATTTCAAAGCAAGGCTTGGTGCATGCAAGGCCTCTTAGATCAGAACACAGCATGTTGGTAATGCAGACTGACCCTGGGCATGTCATGACAACGAGAATCCTCAGTTCTCCTCCTCTGAGATATGTCATTCTATTTTACATATTGCTATGCAAGGGGCATAAAGGGTGAGACAGATATAGTGTGTGTATGTATGTATTTTTTTTTTTTTTTAAAGTAAAGTGGTTCTAAAGCGCCAAAGCCATGCTGTGTGTGTCTATGGATGCACACAGCCTGGCTCGGGAGCATGCCCACAGGGGTCAGCTTGCTGAGGGGACACTTTTAAGGAGGCAGGGAGAGCATCGACAGGGACTCAAGAAGAGGAGCTAAGGGACTGTTCTGTGCAAAAAAGTATAACCTTTTATATTTTAAATTAAAAATGTATCCTTCAGCATCACTTTAAGGTACACAGCTAAATGCACAGGGGAAGGGGAGGGTTCAAAATTGTAGTTTAAGAACATCCATTGGTATAATACAATTTGTGGTAAGGGGGGGCTAGGGTGGATGGCAACAAGATGCAATTTTCAAGACGAAATCGGTATGGGGCAGCACAGTGACTAAATGGTTAGCACTTCCGCCTGCCAGTACTAGGGTTGTCGGTTCAAATCCCTACCACGGTACCACCTGCCTGGAGTTTGCATGTTCTCCCTGTGCCTGCGTAGGTTTTCTCTGGGTACTCAGGTTTCCTCCAAAGACATGCTGGTAGGTTAATTGGATCCTCTCTAAATTGACCCTAGTATATGTATGTATGTATGAATGTAAGTTGGGGACCTTAGATTGAACGCTCCTTGAGGGTTAGGGACTGATGTGAATGTACAATATACAGCGGATATAAAAAGTCTACACACCCCTGTTAAAATATCAGATTTCTGTGATGTAAAAAAAAAAAATGAAACAGATAAATCATTTTAGAACTTTCCACCTTTTTAATGTAACCTATAAACTGTACAACTCAGTTGAACAACAAACTAAAATTTTTAAGGTGGAGGGAAGTAAAAATAAAAAAACTAAAATAATATGGTTGCATAAGTGTGCACACCCTTAAACTAATACTTTGTTGAAGCACCTTTTGATTTTATTACAGCACTCGGTCTTTTTGGGTATGAGTCTATCAGCATAGCACATCTTGACTTGGCAATATTTGCCCACTCTTCCTTGCAAGAACACTCCAAATCTGTCAGATTGCAAGGGCATCTCCTGTGAACAGCCCTCTTCAGATCACCCCACAGATTTTCGATCGGATTCAGGTCTGGGCTCTGGCTGGGCCATTCCAAAACTTTTATTATCGTTATTATCTTGTCACATGTACCACACAGCCAGTACTTGCCAGATATTCCTGCAGCTCCTTTAATGTTGCTGTAGGTCTCTTGGCAGCCTCCCTGATCAGTTTTCTTCTCATCTTTTCATTAATTTTTGGGGGGATGTCCAGTTCTTGGTAATGTCATTGTTGCGCCATATTTTCTCCACTTGATGATGACTGTCTTCACTGTGTTCCATGGTATATCTAATGCCTTGGTAATTCTTTTGTACCCTTCTGACTGATACCTTTTAACAATGAGATCCCTCTGATGCTTTGGAAGCTCTGTGTGGACCATGGCTTCTGCTGTAGGATGCGACTAAGAAAATGTCAGGAAATACCTACTAAAACAGCTTAACTTAATTTGGGGTTAATCAGATTTCAGTTTTCAGTTTGTTTTTCAATTGAGTTGTACAGTTTATGGGTCACATTAAAGGTGGAAAAGGTTCTGCAATGATTTGTCTTTGTAATTTTTTTTTTTTTACATCACAGAAACCTGGCATTTTAACAGGGGTGTGTAGACATTTTACATCCAGTGTATATGTAAAGCGCTGCATCAATTGATGGTGCTATAGAAGTACCAATTATAAATAAAAATAATAAAGTATGTAAATAAGAAATGTGTGGCGGTAAATATCAGATTCTTTATGAAGAAACATTCCCATTTGCTGGTGTGGCATTTTTTGTTTTGGAATAGCACATCTTCTACTATCTTTCTGCAGTCTGCAAGCAACCATTTTCTCCGAGATGCTACATTTTTTTAACTAGACAGTTTTTGTTGTCAAATTGCTGTATTTATACTCCCTTTTTTTTTTTTTTTTTCTTTTTTTTCTTTTTTCTTTTTAATGGCAGATTCATAAAACTGATGGTCTTTATGTTGCATTAAGAAACCCTGTGAAACACTTCCATTCTATACATTTATTGCTGAAGTGTGTTTTTTTTTATTTATTTATTTTTTATTACACATACAGATGAGTCAAATGGTGCCAGCATCTAGCAATGCTTTTGGATTGCTAGATAATGTCAATTTACATGAAGGCATTGAAGGGAATCTTATGAATCATAGTTTTTTGCTTCAGTATAGTTGTCGGCTTTTTCTTTGAGCCAGAAGTTACTGTGGCTTTCAGTTTTTTACTTTTTTTTTTTTTTTTTTTTCCTGTGCTTACGTGTAGGTATTTTAAATATAGTTGTAAAATTTATGGTGCTGATATTACAACCTGCTCAGTGTCCCATTCAAAGAAAAAGAAACTCATCATGTGCCACAATAAAGGGAGCCTTTTGTGACAGAAGCATGAAGGCTACTATTGCTGACTTCTTATTCTGAAATTGCTGGTAAACTGGCTGTCAGCTGACTTTTTGGTTGGAAATTAATACATTGAGTCGCATGTACAGAACAAATCTGTGTGGATCAGAACATCTTACCATTTTTGACTTTTATTATTAGTAGGCTAATTCCAGGTAAGAGAACATTTGAAGCCAGAAGGTCAACTAGCATTATCAGCAGGTCAGAAATGGCATACTTGTCCTTGGAAAGATTTGCTTAGTGATTGTAAGTATGTATATGTGTATAAAAGATATAAATAAATGTGTTTCTGATGTTTGTTTGTTTTTTAGCCAAACAATGGATACTTACTATCTCTGCTGTGCAATAGTTTGCACAGAGCAGCCCTGATCCTCTTCTTCTCAGGTTCCCTGCCAGTGCTCCTGCCCCCCCCCCCCCCCCCCACCGAGTGGCCACAACAGCAAGCCACTTTCTGTGGGGAAACTTGTGTGGGCTTGCTACTGAGCCAGCTATGTGTGTCCATGTGCCAATTTCTCTGGTTCCTGCTGCTGTGTCTGAGCCTTTTGAGGAGGGAGAGAGCCTTTGCTCTCATGCATAGCACTGGATGGAGATTGGGCTGTGATATGTATAAGGGAGGGCTGGGGGGCTAGGGAGCTGCATTTCAGAAGGTCTTTTCTTAATGCAGAGTTCAGTGGTAATGTACTAAAACACGCATGTTAAAGACACCTAAAATGCACTGCACAGGTGGGAACAAGGCCCTAGTAGTTTTTTAGATTTGAATTCAATGGTTTTAGATTGAATTAGTCTGTAAGTTGAGGTTTAGTAGTATGTTATAGTACATTGTTCCTTGTGCTATTTACTTGATATACTTGCATCACCCAGGACAGTGAATGTCTCACAAACTACTGTCCAGATTTGTGACAGAGCCTAAACTTTGTGTTTCTAAAGCTAAAACTTTTTTTATATTCTTTTAAAAATAAAAGTGGTAGGACCTATGTCAGGGTGTTAAAGTGATTCACCATTTTCACTTTGTCTTTGTAACCAGAGCTGAAAGTGAGAAGAAAATCCAAAATTAAGTATTTGCTTTAGACACATTTTTACTGTTTTTTGGTTTTGTTTTTTTTTTTGTCCCAGTGGAGAGATTTCCCTTTACCTTCTCTAATATAGAAGTGGGAGGACATCTTTCTAAAGTGAGCGAAATCCCCAGACAGCTGTCACTATTGCAATATTTTTTCCTCTATTCCTGTTTGTGTTAACACCAATTATTTATTTTTTTTTGTGTGGTTTTTTTTTTTTTTTTTTTTTTTTTTTAAATAGCACTATATCCATTTTACTGTCACAGTTGCTTGTGCTCTCAACCGAACTGTCAAGCCATGAAATGGCTGGTGTCATAACTGATCAATCAGGCAGCACAATGGCTAAGTGGTTAGCAGTTCTGCATGGCTGCACCAGAATCATTTGTTTGACTGCTTCACTGTAGGGATGGTATTGGCTAGGTGGTGAGTGGTGCCTGGTTTTCTCCAGACATGATTCTTGGCATGCAGGCCAAAGAGTTCAATCTTTGTTTCATCAGACCACAGAGTTTTGTTTCTCATGGTCTGAGAGTCCCTCAGGTGTCTTTTGGCAAATGCCAGGCGGTCTGCCATTTTTCCTTTTACTGAGGAGTGGCTTCTGTCTGGCCAATCTACCATACAGGCCTGATTGGTGGAGTGCTGCAGAAATGGTTTTTCTTCTGGAAGGTTCTTCTCTCTCCACAGAGAAACGCTGGGGCTCTTTCAGAGTGACCATCGGGTGCTTGGTTACCTCCCTGGCTAAGGCCCTTCTCCCTCAATCGCTCATTTCATCCGGGCAGCCCGCTCTAGAAAGATTTCTGGTGGTTCTAAACTTCCTCCATTGACGGATGATGAAGGCCACTTCATTGGGACCTTCAATGCTGCAAAAAATTTTCTGTACCCTTCCCCAGATCTGTGCCTGGATACAATCCTGTCTCAGAGGTCTACGGACAATTCCTTGGACTTCATGGCTTGGTCTGTGCTCTGACATGCACTGTTCACTGTGGGACCTTATATAGACAGGTTTATGCCTTTCCAAATTATGTCCAATCAACTGAATTTCCCACAGGTGGACTCCAATCAAGTTGTGGAAACATCTCAAGGATGATCAGTGGGAACAGGATGCACCAGAGCTCAATACTTATGTACATGTGGTTATCGTGTGTGTGTTGTTTTTTTTTTTTTTTTTTTAACCACTTGCCTACCGGGCACTTGTGCCCCCTTCTTTACCAGGCCAATTTTCAGCTTTCAGCACTGTCGCACCTTGACAATTGCGCGGTCATGCAAGATTGTACCTATATGAAATGTTTAGCATTTTTTTCTCACAAATAGAGCTTTCTTTTGGTGGTATTTAATCGCCGCTGGACGCTTTACGTTTTGCGCTATAAACAAAAAAAAGTGCAAAAAAATTGGAAGAAAAAAATAATTTTTCTATTATAACATTTTTCAAACAGGTAATTTTTCTCCTTCACTGATGTGCGTTGATGAGGCGGTATTGACTGGCACAACCGCTGGGCACTGACTGGTGGCACTGACTAGCAGCACTGCATTCATGGGCACTGGTGGGTGGCACTGCTGGGCACAGGTGGGCGGAACTGGTGGGTAGCACTGTTGGGCACCGATCATCAGTGCCCTGATGATCGGTGGCGATCCCTGCTCTGACAACTGCTACACAATCTCCGCCTGCAATGGGGACACAGAGAATATAGGAAGGACAACTGAAGGCAAGATCAACCGTTCATCCTACACAAAATGAATGCTTTACTGGCTTTGTGAATATGCACACTCTGTTATATAGCATGTAATGAACGTTTTTTATAGTTTGTTTAATGACACTTGAACCGCTTCCCCCCTGGCCACTATGCATACACTGCTGGGTGGGACAAGTGTTGTTGTGACTGGATGTACCAGTATGTTCAGAATGTGTGCCCATGTGTGGCCTAATCCTGTGATGGTTGTGTCCTTAAGACACAGCACATCACAGATCAGGGTATGGGATCTCTGATTGGCCCTCCTGATCGTGATGGCTTTGTCCAATCACAGCCATCACAAAATGTAAACAGAGAAGCACATGCCTCTGTTGGCTCTCCTCCTGAGCTCAATAAAGGGGAGGTGGGAATCACTGCAGCCTGTCAGTGATTTTTGTGTGTAGCTGAAAATTTTTATTGTTCAGCTACACAGACTGCAGCTATCCCACATCAGTGCACAAAGCGCCATCTGTCCCTGTCCACAGTGCACATCCATATCTGTACCAGTATCCCATCAACATTTGTCACATCCACAGTGTACCATTGTCCCATCAACATCTACAATAGTGTCCCACTTCAACTTCTGTTGGTGTCCCTAGGGGACCGTCAACATCTGTCTGTCCGCTGGTGGACAATCAACATCTCAGTGTACAAGTGCACAAAAACTTCTCAGTGTATCAATGTCCCATCAACATCTGTCCAGTGTCCAATTGCAACATCTGTTTAAATAGTGTAAAATTTAAAGTGCCCCGTCCCCCCATGCTCACGTGCAAACGTGAATGCACGCAATGGTCCTGTACACATACGTAAATGGCGATCGCACCACATGTGAGATATTACCGCGAACGTCGGAGCAAAGGCAATAATTCTAGCATTAGACCTCTGTAACGCTAAACTGCTAACCTGTAAAAGCTTAAAATTGCTGGTAATTTTTGGCGCTGTTGCACAAGCATGCACAATTTTAAAGCATGACATGTTTGGTATCTTTATAGGCGGTGTAACACCACATTTTATATTTTACCCAAAAATTAGGTATTTTATTATGCTTAATAAATTTTAATGCACAGTGTATTTTTTCCTCAAAATTTTGCGGAGCAAATATCGTGTGACATAAAAAAAAATAGCAAAACTCACCATTTGATTCTCTAGGGCATCTGCTGAAAAATGTTTGGGGGTTCTAAATTTTCTAGCAAAAATATAGATTTACTTGTAAAGTGTCAGAAGAAGTGGGTAAAAGTGGTTAAAGTAAATACCGCTTGAAGGTGCTCCTTGGTTGTTGGGCCTCTCTGTGGCTAGGCTGTGAAAGTCTCACACATGTGGTATCATCATACTCTGGAGGAGTAGCAGAATGTGTTTTGGGGTGTAGTTGCAAGTATGCCTATACTGTGTGTGAGAAACTTAATATAACATTTTTTGTGGAAAAAATTTTTTTAATTTCCTCATTTTGCAGAAATGTGGGGAAAAAATAACAATTTAAAAAAACTTACCATGCCTCCTACTAAATACATTGGACTGTCTACTTTCCAAAAAGGGGTCATTTGGGGGGTATTTGAACCGTCCTGGCATGTTGGGGCCTCAAGTAATGAGATAAGCAGTCCAGTACATCACGTATGATCAATTTTTCAATGATACGTACCATAGCTTGTAGACTCTCTAACTTTTACACAGACCAAATAATATACATTTCTTTAATTAAAAAAAGTAACCCAAATCAATGTATAAGTCTTGGTCAAAATTTTATGAAGAAAAATTACTTATTCGCAATATTTTATATATTATTTATAGTGCAAAAAAATAAAGCCCAATGGTGGTTAAATACTACCAAAATAAAGGTCTATTTGCATGAAAAAATTATATGCATTTCATATGGATACAGTGTTGCATGACTGAGTAATTGTCATTCAAATTGTGAGAGCGCTGTAAGCTGAAAAATTGGCCTGGGCAGAAAGGGGGTGAAAGTGTCCAGTACTGAGGGGAAAAAAACAATATTTTTGATGTTTTGCTATTAAACATGTCCATTAAAAAAAATCAAATTTCGTCATAAATTCAAAATGTATTCTGCTACATGTCTTTGCTTAAAAAAAAAAAAAAAAAAAAATCCCAATATGTATAAAATAATTGGTTTGCGTGATAGTTATAGCGTTTATAAATGGCGGTATATATACTGGGATTTTTTTCTTTTTTTTCCCATTTTTACTAGTAATTGCGGTGATCAGCAACTTATTGTAGGACTACGGCGTGCATTCTGACACTGGGGGGAACTTACTTGGCGTCAGACATCCCCAGTGACACCAATACAGTGATCAGTGCTGAAAAAAAAAGACACTAACACTGTACTAATGCCACTGGGCTGGAAGGGGTTAACATGAGGGTTAACTGTGTGTTGGGAGTGTTTTACTATGGAGCGGGATGTGTGCGATTCACTGTAATCGCACTGCTGTGGATGGCTGTGCTGTGCATAGCCATCCACAGTAGTGTGCCCAAGATGACAGGGAGGAGGACTGTTGGTAAACATTCCTCTTCCATGTCTGAGATCCTCAGAAATCATCGGACGCCAGCGAGTAATTAGTGGTGATTGGCAGCTGCAGCCGCGAATGGTGGTGTGGGTAGAGCGCGCGTGCCCCCTACCCGGAAATGCAAAATCAGGTGAGTGTATATAATGTGATTTTGCAGACCGTTGCCACCCCCCTGTAGCAGTATTTCTGCTATAGGGCGGTTGGCAAGCAGTTAACTTAAAAAAAAAAAAATTGCATATAATACAAATATGTTTAAGAAAAACCTGTCCATTTCGGTTTTCGGCCAAGTACATCCTGAAGTTTCAGCTTCGGTCCAGAATTTTCATTTCCACACCACTAATTTTCTGTATTAAACTGTATGGGTTGTTTAACAAGGGAAAGGTTTACATGTACAATAAAGCGCAGTGCCACCCAAAAGTGGAAGCTCTACTTATCTGCCCCCCCCATTCCACATTTAGCACCTTTTGGGGATGCGGGGGAAACGGGTGCCTGGTTTTGACAGGTACCCGCTCCTACTTGCGGCTCAGTTCTCCACAGACCACGGACTGTGCACGTTTCAGAGATACTCATGTTACCTACAGTTAAGAAATTTAATAAGCTTACCTATA
>NW_028318955.1:5000-10000 GCF_062004578.1 Staurois parvus
GAGGGGGGAGATGTGCACAGGGCTGGATTTCTTCTCCCCTCTTCCCCTTCACACACTGAAAGGAAAGGGGGGGGGGGGTATGGGGTTGGTAGAGAAATAGAAAACATGTTTTACCTGCATGAAAGCAATGCATTAGAGGAGTTCCGGCTCCCCCTCCCAGAAATTGTCAGCAGCTACAAATACTGTGGCTTATATGTTTAATATTAGGGCATTTATCTGTCCAGGGATCCAGCGGTATCCCCACCACGAGTCGATTCTTCACTTCACTGTCGGGTGCTGGCGCCGCCATCTTGATTAAGGGAAACACAGTGAAGCCTTGTGGCTTCACAGCCAATTTCCTACTGTGCATGAACGAAACGCGTTGCACTTTGTGAATGGGCCACCATCCTCTGGGACTTGTGATGTGTCCTTGAGGGCTGTGAGGGGAAGGGGGGGGGGGTGTCTCGGTCTGCCATGGCGAACTAAGCTGGAAGTGGGAGCAGGTAACTGTCAAAACAGGAAGAGGTGGAGTCCTCAAAACGCGTTAGCAGTCCAGGGTTCCATTTATGAACCTATATGCGGTATGGATTGGACACCGCTGTTTAGTGTGGCGTGCCTTTGGCGTGGATGTCAATTGTGAGTACGATACTTTTTATCCTTTCCATAAATATTATTTTTTTTACGATAATGCACTAGGCCGGTGCGCCCTCTGTTTGTTTGTTTGTTTTCTTTGTAACCTGTTAAAACCAGGTGGAGAGGAGGGTTTTCTTAGCTAAGCACAGCCTCCTGTCTGCATGCCTGAGTTAAGGGCAGGATTCCAGAAAGTGAATGCTACAGGAATCCTCTGCCCTTACTCAAGATGGCCGCAGCTAGAAATCCTAGGATGGGGTTTTCAGAGTAATTTCTCTGCAAAATAAAGCATGGAGACATGGATAGATGGGGGAGTTTGCGTTTGAATATGATAAATGAATTGGATAGCATTTTTGGTTTGTGGTGCTCCAGTGCCGTGTAGTTCCGCCTTAAGAACCATATAAGTGTCAGTATTACTGCAACGCACAATGAATTGACTCTACAATTTTTATAACCCTCAAGTCAGATTCTCAAACGACAGGTTGATGTATTACAGCCAAACGTTAGACTTTGTGGAATTAAAAAAAATAAATTATCGTCGTTATGGAAGATGTTGTAATACTAAGTAGTACTGTATGTTGTCTTGGGGCCCGGCTAGCTTTTCTTGATCTCCCACAGGCACGTAGGCTGGTCACTTTGTATGGGAATTTTCACTTTGCCAGTGGAGTTTCCCTTGGTTTGGTCCACGTCTTTCAGATGCAGAAGTTGGTGGGGTTGTTAGAGGATTGGTCATCTGTGAGCTTTGTGGGGAGGAGAGCTGGTCAATAGGGTCTTTTTTACAAGTTCAGTAAGGTGCACAAAGAACAGAGTAGCATCACTTTGGTGGTAGATCGTTGGCAGCACGGTGCAGTAACCTTTGGTAAGACTGTGGAATTTCTTGGATGTAGTACCAGCAGGAAAGAAGCTTATTACCAAATCTATGGAGTCCAGTAGTAAGATTTGGTTCCATTGTGAAGCTGGGAGCTCGGCAGGTCTTCCTTGCAGAGGTTGAGGTCTTCCTTGCAGAGGTTGAGGTCTTCCTTGCAGAGGTTGAGGTCTTCCTTGCAGAGGTTGAGGTCTTCCTTGCAGAGGTTGAGGTCTTCCTTGCAGAGGTTGAGGTCTTCCTTGCAGAGGTTGAGGTCTTCCTTGCAGAGGTTGAGGTCTTCCTTGCAGAGGTTGAGGTCTTCCTTGCAGAGGTTGAGGTCTTCCTTGCAGAGGTTGAGGTCTTCCTTGCAGAGGTTGAGGTCTTCCTTGCAGAGGTTGAGGTCTTCCTTGCAGAGGTTGAGGTCTTCCTTGCAGAGGTTGAGGTCTTCCTTGCAGAGGTTGAGGTCTTCCTTGCAGAGGTTGAGGTCTTCCTTGCAGAGGTTGAGGTCTTCCTTGCAGAGGTTGAGGTCTTCCTTGCAGAGGTTGAGGTCTTCCTTGCAGAGGTTGAGGTCTTCCTTGCAGAGGTTGAGGTCTTCCTTGCAGAGGTTGAGGTCTTCCTTGCAGAGGTTGAGGTCTTCCTTGCAGAGGTTGAGGTCTTCCTTGCAGAGGTTGAGGTCTTCCTTGCAGAGGTTGAGGTCTTCCTTGCAGAGGTTGAGGTCTTCCTTGCAGAGGTTGAGGTCTTCCTTGCAGAGGTTGAGGTCTTGGGATTTTAGTAGGGATGTCAGTGTGGAGTAGGCCTGGGAGAGAAAAAAATGCTCAACCAAGGGGGTGCATGGTCTTGGCAGCCAGTGTTTTGTGGACATAGAATGAAGTGTGCAATTTGGAGATGGCTTCATTGGAGGAATTTACTAAAACCGGAGAGTGTGAAATTTTGTGCAGACCTACTGGCTTCCAGGTTTTGTCAAGGCTTGATTGAACAAGCTGAATTTAGAAGCCGATTGGCTCCCATGCATAGCTGCACCAGGTTGAGTGCTCTGGTTTTAGTAACCCCCCCCCCCCCCCCAATGTGTCAAGCTTTTGGATGTACAAATGGCTGCAGGAGATAAACTATGCTGAGATTTGAAATACGAATGGGGGGGGGGGAGAGATATGTGAAAAGTATTGAATATGTCTGGCCATTGACCATTTGATTTTCGATCCATCAATTGGTAGGCTGGTTGTACTGAAGCTGATCTATTGATCCACTTCAGTACAACTAGCTTGTCCAGTTTTGTTTTGTTTGTTTTATATACAAGCGGTGATCATTGTATTCTGCCAGTGGGGAAGGCTCCATGCTCTCCCTGCTGGCAAACGTAAAGATGGCGCTATGTGGTTCGTGATTGACGGAAAGAATAGCCAAAGGACCATTTTATACAGTGTTGTAACAAAACGTGGAGGTTTACAGCTCTCTAAATACGCCGGAATGCTATGTGATTCATTGCCATGGGATGTTCGTTTTTCTGGCTATTTTATAGGTAATGGGGGGTCATCCTGTAATGTCATGTTTATCAGACAAAGGTCTGAAACTTTTCATATGGTTGGAGTCCTTTATATTGGATATGTAGACTATAACTGCTCAGAGCCAGGTAGACGGTGTCATGTAAAGCTGTACATGGCAAAATCTGTATTTTGAGCCTTTTTACTGCTGTGAATTGAAGTAGGAGCTCCATGGACCCTATGAATCTGCGCCGGCATGTGTTGGGTTGCTCAGATATTCTGCTGTCATTTATACCTTTCAATGGTTACTACACTATATTGCCAGAAGTATTGGTCCAGTTGTCCAAATCATGTGATTCAGCTGTTCCAATCCCCTCCATATCATGTGATTCAGGTGTTCCAATCCCCTCCATATCATGTGATTCAGGTGTTCCAATCCCCTCCATATCATGTGATTCAGGTGTTCCAATCCCCTCCATATCATGTGATTCAGGTGTTCCAATCCCCTCCATATCATGTGATTCAGGTGTTCCAATCCCCTCCATATCATGTGATTCAGGTGTTCTAATCCCCTCCATATCATGTGATTCAGGTGTTCCAATCCCCTCCATATCATGTGATTCAGGTGTTCCAATCCCCTCCATATCATGTGATTCAGGTGTTCCAATCCCCTCCATATCATGTGATTCAGGTGTTCCAATCCCCTCCATGGACACAGGTGTATACAATCAAGCCCTTAGGCATGCAGACGGCTTCTACAAACATTGTTGAAAGAATGGGTCACTCTCAGGAGCTCAGTGACTCCAAGCGTGGTCCCGTGATAGGTGGCCACCTGGGCAATAAGTCCATCCGTGACATTTCCTGGCTACTAAATATTCCACGCTCAACTGTTAGTGGGATTATAACAAAGTGGAAGCAACTGGGAACAGCAACTCAACCACCAAGTGGGAAGCCACGTCACATGACAGGGCGGGGTCAGCGCATGCTGAAGCGCACAGTGCACAGAAGTCGCTAACTGTCTGCAGAGGCAATAGCTGAAGACCTCCAAACTTGGTGTGGCCTTCAGATGAGCCCAACAACAGTGCGTAGAGAGCTTCATGGAATGGGTTTCCATGGCCGAGCAGCTGCATCCAAGCCTTCCATCACCAAGTGCAAAGCGTCGGATGCCGTGGTGTAAAGCACGCTGCCACTGGACTCTAGAGCAATGGAGACATGTTCTCTGGAGTGACCAATCACGCTTAAGTGTCGTTTTGGCCGTTGCCAGGAGAACGGTACTTGCCTGACTGCATTGTGCCAAGTGTAAAGTTTGGTGGAGGAGGGATTATGGTGTGGGGTTGTTTTCCAGGGGTTGGGCTTGGCCCCCTTGTTCCAGTGAAGGGAACTCTTACGGGGACATTTTGGACAATTTCATGCCCCCAACTTTGTGGGAGGAGTTTGGGGACGGCCCCTTCCTGTTCCAACATGACTGCCCACCAGTGCACAAAGCAAGGTCCATAAAGACATGGAGGAGCCAGTTTGGGGTGGAGGAACTTGACTGTCCTGCACAGAGTCCTGACCTCAACCCCATAGAACACCTTTGGGATGAATTAGAGCGGAGACTGCGAGCCAGGCCCCCTCCCCCGACATCAGTGCCTGACCTGACAAATGTGCTTCTGGAAGAATGGTCCAACCTTCCCATAGACACCCTCCTAAACCTTGTGGACGGCCTTCCCAGAAGAGTTGAAGCTGTTATAGCTGTAAAGGGCGGGGCCAACTCAATATTGAACCCTACGGACTAAGACTGGGGGGCCATTACAGGTCGTGTGCGTGGAAAGGGCGGGGCCAGTTCAATATTGAACCCTATGGACTAAGACTGGGGGGCCATTACAGGTCGTGTGCGTGGAAAGGGCGGGGCCAGTTCAATATTGAACCCTATGGACTAAGACTGGGGGGCCATTAAAGGTCGTGTGTGGAAAGGGCGGGGCCAGTTCAATATTGAACCCTATGGACTAAGACTGGGGGGCCATTAAAGGTCATGTGCGTGGGAAGGGCGGGGCCAACTCAATATTGAACCCTACGGACTAAGACTGGGG
>NW_028318955.1:17500-75106 GCF_062004578.1 Staurois parvus
TGCCAGGTGTGTGGTGCCGTGTGATGCCAGGTGTGTGGTGCCGTGTAATGCCGGGTTTGTGGTGGTATGAAAAGGCTGTTAGTGCAGAGACTTTCGCCCCTCATTAGCCGCAGATCAGATGGGGATTTGATTCCGCGTTCAGTGGAGGGACATTGGCTTTGTCTGCAGACAAGGAGGATTTTGTGTGGAATTTTCGGACTCTATTAGGAATTCAGGATCTTCCTCTTGTGGGTGAAGCTCAGCTGGGCTTCCAACAAAAGGGAAGTGACAGTTCGGAATCAGACTTTCTTTCTTCCATTCTTGCTGGTAGATGGGACATTCTGGAATTAAAGTGGTTTTCAGTTTATATGTTTTGCAGCATTTGTTATTGATTGAAGTTGCAGACTTTCTCTTGGGAACTCCCTAGTTCAGGGTATCAAACTCCCATTTCATTGGCGGCATCAGCATTGATTGTCCTCAAAGGGCCGGTTGTATCTAACACTAGATGTCCGGAGCACCTCCCCCCCTTACATTTGATGTCAGGAGTCCCCTTACCCTCCCTTACATCACAGTGCACCCTTCTTACCATTGTGCTGCTGCTGTGAAGAAGCTGGGAAGCAGAAAGTTCAGGCTCTGGAGGAGGACCAGAGGAGGGCTGGAGTCTGCTGAATGCTGAGACCAGGGGAGGCGGAGACAAGGGGGTGCTACAAGGGCACAGAGGTGTGCAGGATCTGTAGGAGAAGCTCTGTCCCCCTTTCTGCTGCTGACCTGGAGGGTGGGAGAGGGTGCAGAGACTAGCCGATCTGCAGCTGCGCAGGATCTGGCAGAGGAGTTCTGTCCTCCCCTCCACTAGCTGAGACAAGGTGGGAGTGGAGACGAGGGGGTCGCTGCATCTGCAGGAGAGGGGTGAAGGCCACATGAAATGGCCTGGCAGGCCAGGTTCAGCCCCAGCCTTGTGTTTGACACGTGTGCTCTACAGTCTTCTTGTAGTTTTTGCCCTCATTTTCCTGTGAACTGAAATCCCTGAGGGGTGGGGGATGGGGGAGACCTGTTTGTTCTCGAGCTCCTAGACCTTTGCACCTTCCCCAGCCAATACAAAGACCTCGTCTTCACTCTATAGAATACCTATACGTGGGGAAAATATGTACAGTAGTTACAATTGCTGACCTCTGAAAATGCTAGTTTCTTGGCTGCCATGTTATTTCGGGGACTTCAGTGCTTTTTTCAGTAACCTGGAACAAGTGTGCAGGTCAGGAGTTCAGATTTTTCTCATTGCAGTCCCGTTCGAGGACAAAGGCTTAAAGTGGAATACCAGTCCAATCCTAAGGAGGCCTCAACCTCCAATCTCAGGCAGACCATAGATGGGGCCATTGTTCTTTCTTGCAACCACAGGTTCCCCAATCAACAGTGTAGGAGGAATCCCTCCCGTGAAGCCGTTGTGTTCTCCCGGTGGGGGGCCGTCTCCCTCCCGCGAAGCCGTTGTGTTCTCCCGGTGGGGGACCGTCCCTCCCGGTGGGGGACCGTCCCTCCCGGTGGGGGGCCGTCCCTCCCGGTGGGGGGCCGTCCCTCCCGGTGGGGGGCCGTCCCTCCCGGTGGGGGGCCGTCCCTCCCGGTGGGGGGCCGTGTCCCTCCCGCGAAGCCGTTGTGTTCTCCCGGTGGGGGGCCGTGTCCCTCCCGCGAAGCCGTTGTGTTCTCCCGGTGGGGGGCCGTGTCCCTCCCGCGAAGCCGTTGTGTTCTCCCGGTGGGGGGCCGTGTCCCTCCCGCGAAGCCGTTGTGTTCTCCCGGTGGGGGGCCGTGTCCCTCCCGCGAAGCCGTTGTGTTCTACCGGCGGGGAACCCGGGAAGAGGAGGATCGGGACTGCTCTGTGCAAAACCATTACAGAGCAGTTAGTGTTCCTGAACCCCCAGCAGTGACATCCGTCTGTAGATGCAGAGAAGCATGCTTGTTATACTCACTGTGGAACCTAAGGGGTTAATCCTCCGCATTGTGTAAAAAGGCTGTTTGATCCTGTCTTCTCTGCCCCTCCTCTTGTTCAAATGTCCACACTGAAGAGACAGACTGAACCTGTAGCCCTTCTACACATGTCAGTATAGTGTGTATTGCTAGAGTTTTTTTTTTTTTTTTTGCTTGGGAGAGTGCATGTGATCAGCACAGGGCCAATCAAGAGAGGTCAGGGGTTCTGTATCCTCCTAGAGCAGAAAGAAAAGTCCTGCAAGCTTTCACCAGTGCTCTGCTGAACACTGATAGAAGTCATAGGACTGCTATATACTGCTGATGAGAAAAGGTATTTAGCGGTTTATTTACTAAAATTGCATTTCCATGTGTACTGTGGGAAGCCAGATATAGTGAATGCGGGGTCCGGGGATATAGTGAATGCGGGGTCCGGGGAGAGGGAATATAGTGAATGCGGGGTCCGGGGAGAGGGGATATAGTGAATGCGGGGTCCGGGGAGAGGGGATATAGTGAATGCGGGGTCCGGGGAGAGCGGATATAGTGAATGCGGGGTCCGGGGAGAGCGGATATAGTGAATGCGGGGTCCGGGGAGAGCGGATATGGTGAATGCGGGGTCCGGGGAGAGCGGATATGGTGAATGCCGGGTCCGGGGAGAGCGGATATGGTGAATGCCGGGTCCGGGGAGAGCGGATATGGTGAATGCGGGGTCCGGGGAGAGCGGATATGGTGAATGCGGGGTCCGGGGAGAGCGGATATGGTGAATGCCGGGTCCGGGGAGAGCGGATATAGTGAATGCGGGGTCCGGGGAGAGCGGATACGGTGAATGCGGGGTCCGGGGAGAGCGGATACGGTGAATGCGGGGTCCGGGGAGAGCGGATATGGTGAATGCCGGGTCCGTGGAGAGCGGATATGGTGAATGCCGGGTCCGGGGAGAGCGGATATGGTGAATGCGGGGTCCGGGGAGAGCGGATATGGTGAATGCGGGGTCCGGGGAGAGCGGATACGGTGAATGCGGGGTCCGGGGCGGGCGGATATAGTGAATGCGGGGTCTCGCCTGCGTTTCGAGTACTTCCCCCCCCCCCCCCCTTCCTGTATTTTCTTGCAGTCGCCGTCACAGGCCTCTGGTTGTTTTGTACAATCTTTATCCGTTAACTTTCAATATAAATATGACAAACGTTGCAAAGATTTTGCGGCACATTTGCCCTCGGTGGCTGGTTCCCCCCATTGCTATGACGATGCCATGGGGTCGGCTTCTATGGGGTCCAGCAATGGGGTGTACAATACATTGATGGCGATGGGAAGTATTGCTCCAGAGGCAGGAATGTGGAAAGCGGAGCGTCTTCACAAAGCTCTGGCGATTGGTCTTCCCTATGGAGGAGTCCATGCGCAGGGTGAAGGATGTCCCCGGCCCTTTCCCTTCTCTGTAGGGTTGGTGTTGGAAGTCGAATTTCTCGGCTTTGTTTTGCGATCTTGTGCCGACTTCCATGGAGGTGTAATATTCAGGTGTGGATTGAATGCATCGTCATTGAGAGATTCGAATCTCTTCTCAGCTTGACACAACGTTGCAGTAAACATCTCCTAAGCTTTGGCCTTCAACATGTTCTGCTACCACCCACCTATTTATTTTTTTTTTATTTTTTTTTTTTTCGCGGATAACAGATATTTTTACATATATATTTTGCATGACTGCTGCTATGGCAACTGAAGTAGAATGTTGGTGACTAACGAAGTAGCACATACCATTTGCTACAGACCTGTTAATGCCACAGTCACAGCCGTGCGATTTGATGAGGTGATCTGCATGTTTACTATCGCTGCTTTATTTCCTTTGCAAGCGTGGCTGTAAAATCCGCCTCCATTTCTGTTGGGCCGATTTTCTGTGTTGTGGGGGATCTGTTCTGGAGGTATGCTCTCTGGATGTCTGTAACATACATGACTGGGTAGGTGAAGGCTTTGTTCATGTGCCTGCTGTGTGTGGAGGGCTAGAGAGAAGTTTGACAACCGATATTGCCGTCGTCTTGGGTAACCATAGTTATTGTAGATCAGGGGTGTCCAACTGGCGGCCTCCGGCTGTTGCCAAACTACAAGTCCCATCATGCCTCTGCCTTTGGGAGTCATGCTTGTAACTGTCAATCTTGCAATGCCTCATGGGACTTGTAGTTTGGGAACAGCTGGAGGGCCACCAGTTTGACGCCCGTGCTGTAGAGTTTTCTGACCTGATTTTTGTTTTTTCCTGGTCTTGACTGGTGGGGATTGCCCCGTCCAAACAGACTTTTGCCAGATCAGTTGAAAGAACCCAAAGTCAGCTCGTCGTCTGGCCACCTACCCCTCTGTATAGATTGTGTGGTGCCAACAGTTGTGCAGCGTTTACAGAATGAAGGTAGACGGGGCTCGTTCACACTTGACTGTTTTTCCAAACTCTTGCCAAATGCCCCTGGTGTTGGTCCGGCGTTTGCTGAGCGGTTTTAATGCTCCACATGCGCGGTTTAGCGACAATTGCGAAGCGTTAAAAACGCTCCACAAACGCCTATAATGAAGTTTGAATGGTGTTAACGCTCCGCAAATGTGTTGCAACTGCTGGCTGGGCGTTTGTGGAGCTTCACCATAGACTTGATTAGGAGGCTTCAGCTCCTCCTGACTCGACCAGAGGCGTCCGTTTTGCTGCGATGCTAACGCTCCCGTTTGAACAGCACCATGTGCTGCAATGTGCAGAATTTTACCAGGAGTTTGGGAAACAGTAAAAACGCTTCCCAAACGCCTGTCTGCCGCCTGCTGACAATCCTAGTGTGAACGTAGCCTTACAGTACAATTTTGGTACGAAAGGGCCCGGCTCGTTAGAGCTCACAATCTAAAAGTGTGGTGCTCTTCAGTGGCAGTTGCTGTATTGGTTGACTTTTGTCTTAGATTGTATGCTCCCAGGATCAGGGCCCTGCCTCTTAGATTGTAAGCTCCCGGGATCAGGGCCCTCCCTCCAATTGTAAGCTCCCAGGATCAGCCCCTCCCTCTTAGATTGTAAGCTCCCGGAATCAGGGCCCTCCCTCTTAGATTGTAAGCTCCCGGAATCAGGGCCCTCCCTCTTAGATTGTAAGCTCCCAGGATCAGCCCCTCCCTCTTAGATTGTAAGCTCCCAGGATCAGGCCCTCCCTCTTAGATTGTAAGCTCCCAGGATCAGGCCCTCCCTCTTAGATTGTAAGCTCCCAGGATCAGCCCCTCCCTCTTAGATTGTAAGCTCCCAGGATCAGGCCCTCCCTCTTAGATTGTAAGCTCCCAGGATCAGGCCCTCCCTCTTAGATTGTAAGCTCCCAGGATCAGCCCCTCCCTCTTAGATTGTAAGCTCCCAGGATCAGCCCCTCCCTCTTAGATTGTAAGCTCCCAGGATCAGGCCCTCCCTCTTAGATTGTAAGCTCCCAGGATCAGGCCCTCCCTCTTAGATTGTAAGCTCCCAGGATCAGGGCCCTCCCTCTTAGATTGTAAGCTCCCAGGATCAGGCCCTCCCTCTTAGATTGTAAGCTCCCAGGATCAGCCCCTCCCTCCAATTGTAAGCTCCCAGGATCGGGCCCTCCCTCTTAGATTGTAAGCTCCCAGGATCAGGGCCCTCCTATCCCTCTTGTATTGCTGTATTGTCTCCCGTTATATTGTACAGCGCTGAGCACACTGTTGGCGCCATAAATCCTGTATAATAATAATGTCTTTAAGCTGTTCTGACATTTGTCAGTCGAAATAGAATTTCCACGCAGGGGTCTTGGATCCTGACTTTCCCCCGTACTTTGCTGCTTTTTTTGCGATTGTGTACGCAGCTTTAGACTCGAATTATCTGCTCGTTACCAGAACACGTTTGCCGGCTTCTGTTCTCACAAGTGGCTTTTTAAAGAAGTTTGAAACTTGTAATTGCACCTGGTGGATGCTGACGATTGGATTGGTTTCTATCCTAGAAAAGTGACCGACTGAAATGTTAGAAATACAGACGGGATGTATTCTTCTGGGCCTAAAGTGGTAGAAAAACACAAAAAATCTAAAATCTTCTCCCTGCAAGTTGAGCATTATGTGGTGGTATGCATCGGCTGAATACAGAGTCCTCCGGGGGAGCGCTGGGTCCTCCGGGGGAGCGCTGGGTCCTCCGGGGGAGCGCTGGGTCCTCCGGGGGAGCGCTGGGTCCTCCGGGCTTCCATGTTCACCCGGCCTTCTGGAATGCAAGTGTACAATCCAAACATACATGTTCCTGCATTAAACATGGCGGTGTGTAGAAGTGGGTGCTGCAGCGACCATCAGCTGGAACCGAACAGAATTGGCAAGAGAGAATGTCACCAGCACACCGAGGATTACCAATACGGGGCCAAATGTTTAACCCCTTGACGCCGACGGCACACAAATATCCGGCCTCATGGAACTGGGCTTTTTTCCGTGGGGGCCGCATATTTGCATACCTGTCTTTGTGCTGGGAGCACGCCACTCGGCGCGGTGTCACTGAGAGCCCCGGGTCCCGTTCTAACGATCGAGACCCGGGACTCCCGATTCCAGGTCACGTGATCGCTGTGATAGCTTCTGATTGGCTATCACAGTGATCAGCCAATGTGCAGCCCGGCCCCCTTGATTTTCTCTCTATGAATGGAGAAGAGCGATGCATTGTATTTCTCTAACTCCTGACAGAGATTAAAAAAAATTTGTAAAAAAGAAAGAAATATTCAATAAAAGAAAAAATAAAGAAAAATACCTAGACCAAGGTTTGATCTAGTTCAGTACCAGGGTTAGTGTTTGGGTCAGGGTCAAAGGTCAGGATTTGAAAACCCATTGGTGTCTGTGTCAGTGTGTTTTTAGGTAAAAAAACAAAAAACAAAAACAAAATGCGCACTATTGTTTCTGGGCCGTACTCCGGGTACAAACAACACACATATATGGTATCCCTGCCATCATCAGGAGCTGGAGAATTTTTTGTGGTGTTTTATGGTGGTAGGTTATGGTCGTAACAAACACACAGCTAAATAAAAAAAACTATTTTTTTTTTTTTTTTTTTTACTATTTTGGGCCAGTTTTCCTTTGATAAAAAAAAATTAGGAGCTATCCATTACCATTTACCACCAAATGAAAGACCAATTTGTCCGGAAAAAAACGCAGTATAATCCACCTGGATGTACAAAGTAGTTGTGCTGACGGTTTTACTAACACGGGTCAACGTTGCAAAATTGTGCTTAGGCATTTAGATTGTTACTCTCAGGCATGAAGTGGTTAATGAACGATCACACGGTTACAGCAAGGCAACGTTTCGGAGTCTCGCAGGACCCCTTCGTCATACTTGTGACGATCACATGCCTGATGGAGTCCTGTGAGACTCCGAAACGTTGCCTTGCTGGACCTGTGAGCGCTCATTAAAACGTGCCATATTGGTGATCCTCGGTGTGCTGGTGACTGTCTCCCCTGCAGCAGTCTGGCTGCGTCGCAGTGTTACAGCTTCGCCCGCGGAACGGCTTTCTCAATGGACGGCATGCCAAAGTATTTCCTTTTAAATCCCATGTGACTATTCTGTTTACTTTTCAAACGTGCTCTAAAGATGCTCCTTCCATTTAGGTGAATGGTAAATGCAGGGTGCTTTTTTGGGTGTGTGGGGGTGACGTAGCAAAAATATGCAGGTTAAGGAGCTGGAGCCTGCTGGAATCCTCAACAACCAATGAATGGCTGAATAAAGAGCCTGCGCATGACGACTTCCCTTTAACGTATAACCCAAAAAAAAAAAGTTTTCTTTTAGAGTGGAGATGATTAGCACCCCTCAGTTTGCTGCTGTCTGTGTCCCCCTATAGGGGAGATTCACCCGCTCTGTCCTGTTTACCATTATTATTATTCAGGATTTATGGCGCCGACGGTTTGCTCAGCGCTTTACATTATAGTGGGAGACAATACGATTCAATACACGAGGGGTTCGAGGGCCCTGCTCCTTGGAGCTTACAATCTATTATCAGTGCAAAAATCCCAAATTTTGGGTTCCCCCCAGAAAAGTAATAAAGGGGAAAATCTTCCCGTGGGGACAATAGTTATTGGTTACCTGGAGGAGGGATTCCCTAATTTGCAGGGGTTCCCTCACTTCCTGTTTTGGCTATGGGCCAGGACATTAAGGTAAATCTCCCCAATGGGACAGATGACAAAATCTGTCGGGTCATAACCCCCCCCCCCCCCCATGTAGTGAATGCAGGGTCTGGGGACAGCCGATGTGGGGACAGCGGGGTCTGGGGACAGCCGATGTGGGGACAGCGGGGTCTGGGGACAGCCGATGTGGGGACAGCGGGGTCTGGGGACAGCCGATGTGGGGACAGCGGGGTCTGGGGACAGCCGATGTGGGGACAGCGGGGTCTGGGGACAGCCGATGTGGGGACAGCGGGGTCTGGGGACAGCCGATGTGGGGACAGCGGGGTCTGGGGACAGCCGATGTGGGGACAGCGGGGTCTGGGGACAGCCGATGTGGGGACAGCGGGGTCTGGGGACAGCCGATGTGGGGACAGCGGGGTCTGGGGACAGCCGATGTGGGGACAGCGGGGTCTGGGGACAGCCGATGTGGGGACAGCGGGGTCTGGGGACAGCCGATGTGGGGACAGCGGGGTCTGGGGACAGCCGATGTGGGGACAGCGGGGTCTGGGGACAGCCGGGTCTGGGGACAGCCGATGTGGGGACAGCGGGGTCTGGGGACAGCGGGGTCTGGGGACAGCGGGGTCTGGGGACTGCGGGGTCTGGGGACAGCGGGATGTGGGGACTGCGGGGTCTGGGGACAGCCGATGTGGGGACTGCGGGGTCTGGGGACAGCCGATGTGGGGACTGCGGGGTCTGGGGACAGCCGATGTGGGGACTGCGGGGTCTGGGGACAGCCGATGTGGGGACTGCGGGGTCCGGGGTCATGTGGTATGAAGTGTCTGCAGAACTGTAGCTTTGCTTCCTGGTAGCCAATCATCTCCCTTTACGGTTGCTAAGACAGGTTAAAACATGCCAGGGAGACACTTCATTGGTTGCTAGGAGGGATAGACTCAGAAACCTCATTCTTGAGGCATGTCCTCTCATGATATCATGGGTGCCGTGTCGGAGGGATGATTGTTGCTGATTTCACGTGTGTTCTGATGGTGTCACTGCCTCTTGGTTACAATCCTTCCAGATTTATAACATTTGTATGTTTCCTTCCAGATTCTACGTACATTTGTGGGCGGAAGGCTGGATCTGTATATGGGTATAACGCATCGCTGCTTTCAACTATGGAGTCGGTAAGTTTCAGTTTTTATTTTTCATCATCTGATATCTCTGATGTGTTCTTTTGGTTTCTCGGCTTTACTTCTCCTGAGGATGTTTTCAGACATTGCTGGAGACCTGAATTCCATCAACTTGTTTGATTGTTTTGCCCTTTGATGTGTATCAGCCAATGTGGCTGGAAACTGAATATTCTTAAAATGTACTTTGAGATGTTTTATTAGCTGTTGAGCAACTCGGATTACGGCTTCCAGAAATCAATCTTTTCAGTGGGTTTTTTTGCCGCGCGTTTCAGGGCAGCTGCAGGGGTAACCCTTGTTGGCATTTGTTTTCTTGGTGGTATATTTGTGATGTTGGGGAAGTGAATGAATGTTTGTTTTTTAGTTTAGGGCCAATTCACTGCGTGTTATATTCCTTGCATGTCTGCATACATTTGATGCGTGTTTCTATGTGCAGCCACATGTGCAGGTGATGCATGTTTCTCTTTGCATTTGTCCTGTGATGTCACTTCCTCCTTCCTTTTCCTGGGCTTCTATGTGCCCTGCGATGCATTGCACTGCATTTGTGCTTTTTTTTTTTTTTTTTTTTGCACATTTGCTGTGCAATGAAATGCAACATGCTGTACTTTTTTTGCACTGCAATGGGATGAACTATGCCATAGAATTTGGAGTGCAGGCAAAAACGCATTCCAATTAGTGGTGAACCGTAATTAAAATTCTGGTGCCAAAAATGAAATGTAAAAATGCACTTGACTGAAAACCAAAACCGAAATGTGCAGTTTTTAAAAATTATATATTTTTGGAAAAAATACGCTGAATAAAAATAACAAAAAAAGACCCTAATTTTTTGGTAAAATTAGACTGTTACGGCGAGTAAATAGATACCCAACATGTTACGCTTTAAAATTGCGCATGCTTGTGGAATGGCGTGAAACTGCAATATTTATAAATCTCCATAGGTGATGCTTTAAAATTGCCTACAGGTTAGCCGTGTAAAGTTAGAGGTCTGGTGCGAGAATTATTGCTCTTGCTGATGATGTTCGTGGCGATATCTCACGGTTTGGACTCCATTTACATGTGGGCGTGGCCTATGTATGCTTTTCACCACCACATGCAAGCGCGGGGAACGGGGGCACTTAAGACTTTTTTTTTTTTTCACTGTCCCTTTAAAAAAAAAATGTATCTTTTATTATCACAAGAAATGCATGCATCTCCTGTGATAGAAATTATTAGTGACAGGTCCTCTTTATGGAGAGATATGGGGGGGGTCAATGAGACATAATTAGTGACAGGTCCTCTTTATGGAGAGATATGGGGGGGTCAATGAGACATAATTAGTGACGGGTCCTCTTTATGGAGAGATATGGGGGGGACGGGACAATGAGACATAATTAGTGACGGGTCCTCTTTATGGAGAGATATGGGGGGGGTCAATGAGACATAATTAGTGACGGGTCCTCTTTATGGAGAGATATGGGGGGGGACAATGAGACATAATTAGTGACAGGTCCTCTTTATGGAGAGATATGGGGGGGTCGATGAGACGTATAATTAGTGACGGGTCCTCTTTATGGAGAGATATGGGGGACGACGACAATGAGACATAATTAGTGACAGGTCCTCTTTATGGAGAGATATGGGGGGGGGGGAGACAATGAGACATAATTAGTGACGGGTCCTCTTTATGGAGAGATATGGGGGGTCGATGAGACCTAATAAGTGACAGGTCCTCTTTATGGAGAGATATGGGGGGTCGATGAGACCTAATAAGTGACAGGTCCTCTTTATGGAGAGATATGGGGGGTCGATGAGACATATAATTAGTGACAGGTCCTCTTTATGGAGAGATATGGGGGGGTCGATGAGACATATAATTAGTGACAGGTCCTCTTTATGGAGCGATATGGGGGGGTCGATGAGACATATAATTAGTGACAGGTCCTCTTTATGGAGCGATATGGGGGGGTCGATGAGACCTAATAAGTGACGGGTCCTCTTTATGGAGAGATATGGGGGGTCGATGAGACCTAATTAGTGACAGGTCCTCTTTATGGAGCGATATGGGGGGTCGATGAGACCTAATAAGTGACGGGTCCTCTTTATGGAGAGATATGGGGGGTCGATGAGACCTAATTAGTGACAGGTCCTCTTTATGGAGCGATATGGGGGGGTCGATGAGACATATAATTAGTGACAGGTGCTCTTTATGGAGAGGTATGGGGGGGTCGATGAGACCTAATTAGTGACAGGTCCTCTTTATGGAGCGATATGGGGGGGTCGATGAGACCTAATTAGTGACAGGTCCTCTTTATGGAGCGATATGGGGGGGTCGATGAGACATATAATTAGTGACAGGTCCTCTTTATGGAGCGATATGGGGGGGTCGATGAGACATATAATTAGTGACAGGTCCTCTTTATGGAGCGATATGGGGGGGTCGATGAGACATATAATTAGTGACAGGTCCTCTATATGGAGCGATCCCTCCTCTGCAATATAAAGCATTGGATCAAAAATCGGCATTAGTCTAGTGCTTAAAGTCGGGAACCGGAAGTGACGTGGCTCCAGTCCTCCCAGGGCATAGAGATGAGTGGCGGCCATCTTTCCTTCACTCATCTCTATGCCCAGCGCTGGGATAGTTTGATGGTTTCTCAGGTAAGGCTAACAACGACCAAGCAGTGGCGGCAGCGACGAGGGGCGGAGTTTTTTTCGGCACCTGCATTGGTGCTTTTTTCATTACGGCTGAACAGGGTGTTTTTGGCCGAAATGTTTCGACCAACAAAATTTTGTTGCGTCCCTAATTCCAATGCATCTGGTGCCTGCACTCCACCTGCATACAGTCCAGGTCAGGCCTTCCCGTGGGCATAGTTCACACTAGGGTGGTCCCGGTATCAGTGCCGATACGAAGCATTTGTGTGAGTAGATGGTCACTTGCAAATGACACCGATTATTTATTTTCCTCCTTTACTACTTACATTGACTTCTTTTAAATGAAGTCACAAGCCACATTGAATTTGGGGGCCCAAATCCACAGATCTGCCTTTTTTGAAATTGGGCTACTTCAGCAGGATTTCCAAGCCATAGATCAGTGCGATTCGGACCTCCGAATTTATTGCGGCTCGTGAATTCATTTAACAAAAGTCGATGCAAGTTGTAATGAAATCGCAAAAAAGTATCTATTTTTGGTATGGGATCATTTTCACGTGTTCTCATGCGAATGATGCCGGAGTCCACCCCAGTGTGAACGGTGCTCTAGTTCACGTTGTTACAGTGCAGTGAAAAAAATGCAGAAAAGCACTGCAATGTAATGTGTATTAAACATAAAAGCCCCCAAAAAAAGACGTGACATCAAAGCAAATGCAAGCTTAGGAAAAATGCACGGCAAATGCGCCTAAAAGTGCATCAAATGCATGTCGCTGTGCGTGCCAAAACGTGGAGTTTCTGGTGGGAATGGACCCTGGAAGGCTTTCAGATGTGCAGTTAGAGCTGAATACAGGCGATCTCATTGTGTGACCATTTTGTGTAGCCTGTAGGTCAGGGGTGTCAAACTGCCGGCCCTCCAGCTGTTGTGAAACTACAAGTCCCATCATGCCTATGTCTTTGGGAGTCATGCTTGTAACTGTCAATCTTGCAATGCCTCATGGGACTTGTAGTTTGGCACCAGCTGGAGGGCCGCTAGTTTGACACCCGTGCTGTAGTTTATGGCGGAGGTTCTCTTTGCTTTTCCAATCTGTCCAATTGCTTTCTCCCCAGATGAGCCGGGATTGAGGGGTCTGCTGGTGCCCCATGTACACTGGATCTGGCGCTCAGCCGGGAGGGGGGTCTTCACATTGCTCCTATGTGGAAATGCTTCGTGGAGATGGGCAGCTGTCAGTGTTGCCCTGCAGTTTGCTGTGGTGAAGGGGCGGCATGCTTTTAGTACCCTTTTTTCTTTTTATAAAAAAAAAAACTTTATTTGAAGTGCACAAAGTGACATGTTGTGTCAGCACAGCAGCGTGGTGGGAAAATGCAGCATGTTGTCTCTTTCCTGCACTGAGATGTGAACAGGACATAAACACTTTCTGTGTGCCGTATTCAGTGCCGGAAATACTCCAGTGACCGCACATAGGGAGGATGATCCCCGAGACCGTGCAGTTGTCTGCGGACACTTTACTTGCTGGATTCGGCTGTTATGTGTTCTTCAAGATGTTATATCGAACAATTTTGATTTCAGAAGTGTTTACTTTTTTTTTTCTTTTATAATGGACAATGTCATGTCTGTTTTTGGAGCCATGTGTGGTGGTGGTTCATATGACACGTCTGGGCTCCTGTGCTGCTTTACTTGGTGACTACATGATTGAGTTTGTATTTTAGTAAAGAATTCTTCATATAAAATGAAACTGCTTCACAAACGGATTGGCCTTCCGCCCGATTGTCTGCAACGCATATTAGAATCCGCCTGGAGAGGGGCCACAACGGGATGGGGTGTGGAAAGGCGAGATGTTAGGCTGCTCACTTACCTGACCGGTGATGAGGGTTCAGAAACCACAAAACAAGGAGCTCCTAGTCCTGCAACAACTTGGGGGTGAAACCTGACCGTGACCCGATGAAGGGACCCCCCCCAAAACGTGGTCGTCTGACTCCACCGGCTTGTGTTCTACTTTCTCATTACTCCACATCCCTACTATCTACCATCGATCGATTCCAAGATTGGCCCCAGCTCCAGCTGATCCCAGCCCTGCTCACAGCCGTAACACACCATCTACTGGTGCCCTTACTATGGCATCCTTCTAGATCTACTTCCGCCCTCATCCCGCATCACTTCCTGTTTTCTGCTGACATCCCTTCCGGGCAGGCTGAGGTTTGGTGCCCCTGGCGGCTGATGTCACCGCAGGTCAACTTCCCGGTCAACTCTTCCACCCTGTCCCACCGGGCTGTGGTACCTTCCACCCAGAGTGCTTGTGAATCTCATGAATTTGTGGCTGCTTATGTGAAAAATTTTTTTTGACATTTTATGCATATTGCCTGGGGTACCTTGGACTCTTAGAGCGGAGAATTCTTCCCCCCCCCCCCCCCCAGTTGTTGCAGGACTAGGCGCTCCTAGGTTTGTGGTCTATAAAATCTGCATAGTCTATGGGTCCATTGATGCAGTGTGTAAGCAGGAGAGCGGGGGAGCAGTGTATGCCGGGGGGGGGGGAGCAGCAGTGTGTGCCGGGAAAGGGGGGAGAGCAGCAGTGTGTGCCGGGAAAGGGGGGAGAGCAGCAGTGTGTGCCGGGAAAGGGGGGGGAGAGCAGCAGTGTGTGCCGGGGGGGGGGGGGGGGGAGAGCAGCAGTGTGTGCCGGGGGGGAGAGCAGCAGTGTGTGCTGGGGGGGGGGGGAGCAGCAGTGTGTGCCGGGGGGGGGGAGGGGGGAGAGCAGTGTGTGCCGGGGGGGGGGGAGGGAGGAGGAGAGCAGTGTGTGCCGGGGGGGGGGGAGGGAGGAGGAGAGCAGTGTGTGCCGGGGGGGGGGAGGGAGGAGGAGAGCAGTGTGTGCCGGGGGGGGGGGGGGGAGGAGAGCAGTGTGTGCCGGGGGGGGGGGGAGCAGCAGTGTGTGCCGGGGGGGGGGGGGGGGAGCAGCAGTGTGTGCCGACAGGCTCCCTAACTTGCCGCTGCTAAATGTCATTACCGGAGTTTCAATGCGATTGGTTGATTTTTTTTTTTCTCTTTCCCCTTTTATAGCCCTGAGAAGGAGCTGTCATTCGCCCCGCCTCTAAAGTAAACAAAGGGGTGGGGTCACCCTGGGGTGAATGTGGAAATTCGTGTCATTCGCTCAGAAAATCCTGTGAATGATTTGTTGTGGTGCTCCACTCCCACAGAGCCGTGTCATTCACTCACAAAATCCTAGGAATGAATGAACTACAAGTACCATCTTGCACTGCTGCAGGCAGCTCGTAGTTTTCAGTGGCCTGCAGGGGCACCAATGAGCACTCCCATAGTCCTGACAAGTCCTCATCCTTCCGTTCTGTAGAGGTACGGGCTGGAAGGCGCTGGGCACATCTGCTGGAGCCCACACTGCTCTTGTGATCTGGTCACCCCGGGTGCAATGCTTTCCATTCTGCTGCTGGAAGAATTATAAATGCACATTTTGTTTGGCGAAAATTTTTACTTTTTTTTTTTTTTTTTTAATGTAAAGTTGAACTTATCCTTGAAATCTTTGGGCTCCTTGAGCCGCGGGGAGAAAGAATCTCTTCCATGAGAATAGAGAGGGATGTTATATAATCCAAAGCCTGACTTACACATTCCAGAGTAACAACTGCGGTGCGAGTGCATGTCAGGAATTCTTGTCTCCGTGTTATGGGGTGTGACTCTGTAGTACGCGGCGCTTCCATGTAGCAGCTGACAGCTCTCTGGTTCTACAGATGGAATTGGCGCAGTCGGGATCCACAACGTGCCGAGTTCTTTAGCTTTTTTTGGCATGGACACTCAGGATGCCTTTCCCAGCGCAGCCGTGGAATCCATATTCCGATGCCGGCTCCTTCGTCCTGCCGGCTCCTTCGTCCTGCCGGCTCCTTCGTCCTGCCGGCTCCTTCGTCCTGCCGGCTCCTTCGTCCTGCCGGCTCCTTCGTCCTGCCGGCTCCTTCGTCCTGCCGGCTCCTTCGTCCTGCCGGCTCCTTCGTCCTGCCGGCTCCTTCGTCCTGCCGGCTCCTTCGTCCTGCCGGCTCCTTCGTCCTGCCGGCTCCTTCGTCCTGCCGGCTCCTTCGTCCTGCCGGCTCCTTCGTCCTGCCGGCTCCTTCGTCCTGCCGGCTCCTTCGTCCTGCCGGCTCCTTCGTCCTGCCGGCTCCTTCGTCCTGCCGGCTCCTTCGTCCTGCCGGCTCCTTCGTCCTGCCGGCTCCTTCGTCCTGCCGGCTCCTTCGTCCTGCCGGCTCCTTCGTCCTGCCGGCTCCTTCGTCCTGCCGGCTCCTTCGTCCTGCCGGCTCCTTCGTCCTGCCGGCTCCTTCGTCCTGCCGGCTCCTTCGTCCTGCCGGCTCCTTCGTCCTGCCGGCTCCTTCGTCCTGCCGGCTCCTTCGTCCTGCCGGCTCCTTCGTCCTGCCGGCTCCTTCGTCCTGCCGGCTCCTTCGTCCTGCCGGCTCCTTCGTCCTGCCGGCTCCTTCGTCCTGCCGGCTCCTTCGTCCTGCCGGCTCCTTCGTCCTGCCGGCTCCTTCGTCCTGCCGGCTCCTTCGTCCTGCCGGCTCCTTCGTCCTGCCGGCTCCTTCGTCCTGCCGGCTCCTTCGTCCTGCCGGCTCCTTCGTCCTGCCGGCTCCTTCGTCCTGCCGGCTCCTTCGTCCTGCCGGCTCCTTCGTCCTGCCGGCTCCTTCGTCCTGCCGGCTCCTTCGTCCTGCCGGCTCCTTCGTCCTGCCGGCTCCTTCGTCCTGCCGGCTCCTTCGTCCTGCCGGCTCCTTCGTCCTGCCGGCTCCTTCGTCCTGCCGGCTCCTTCGTCCTGCCGGCTCCTTCGTCCTGCCGGCTCCTTCGTCCTGCCGGCTCCTTCGTCCTGCCGGCTCCTTCGTCCTGCCGGCTCCTTCGTCCTGCCGGCTCCTTCGTCCTGCCGGCTCCTTCGTCCTGCCGGCTCCTTCGTCCTGCCGGCTCCTTCGTCCTGCCGGCTCCTTCGTCCTGCCGGCTCCTTCGTCCTGCCGGCTCCTTCGACTTTTCCAACTGGAGGCTTCTACATGCTGCTGCAGACTGGCAGTTGGGCCTTAGTTGCTATGCAACATGACGGCGATCTGCGCAGAGTTCATTGGGTTTGGAAAATGTGGTCATTTCTTCGTACTGCATTTCCAGATCATGTTGGGCCGATTATTACTATTTTTTTGCAAATTAGCGACGCTAATATTTCAGTTTTGTCATTTCTGTAAACTTTAGCTCGAGGCTGAAGAGCAGCGAGTGTGCATCGAACTTTCGCGATCTGCAAAAGAGTTCAGGCCATTTACTTGTGGCGCCGCTTGTTGTCAGTTTTTTTTTTTTTTTTTTTTTTTTAACACCCAAATAGAGCAAAGTTCAGTACTTACAGCAGAGTTTCACCCAAAAAAAGTCAGCAGCTACAAAAACTAGAGCTGACTTATAGTGCTCATGTGCACTGCAGCTGATAAACTGATGTTCAGGAACTGTTGAGCGGTTTTGTTTTTTCTTTCCAGCAGCCCCTGAACTCTCCTTTTGTTTTCCTCTGTCTCCATGTACACATCGGCCTTTACAGGCAGTGGAGTTTAGTCGATTTTGCTGAAATAAAAAAAAAACACACAAAAAAAAAAAAGAAACTTTAGTTCAGGAGTAGATTTTACCGGCTTTTCAAATGCCAGTTGCTTGTAAACGCAGTTAACCGTGTTTCAGAAGCGTTTTTTAACTGTTCCATGTCCAGATGCTGTCCGGAGCCTTTTTTCATCAGAGATGCATGCAAAGCGTTTTCCATGTATTCCAATGGACCCAGAACACCAGCGCAGTCAGTTCCAGGTTTCACGTGAAGGAAAAAACGGAACGCGCCGTATTCTGCTCATAGATGGGATCGATAGTGACTACAACCAGAAAAGACCAGTCACCTCCACACATACCGCTGCCCCGGCGTCTGCGCTGCCCCTCTCGCAAAATGTCTGAAATAGTTCATTTTTATTTTTTTCAGGGCATTTGCAAAGTCTCCAGAGGCTAAACTGTTGTTTTTTTTAACCTCCGTTTTCCAGCAGTCAGTTTCCATCATTCAGAAGAGTTTTCCAAACGTCCTGTGTACATGAACCCTTAAAATTCAGCCACTTACCGGTCCAGCGGTGTCCTCACCACCAATCACTTACCTGTCCCGGGGTCCAGCGGTGTCCTCACCACCGATCCCTTACCTGTCCCTGGGTCCAGCGGTGTCCTCACCACGGCTCACTTACCTGTCCCTCGGTCCAGCGGTGTCCTCACCACGGCTCACTTACCTGTCCCTCGGTCCAGCGGTGTCCTCACCACGGCTCACTTACCTGTCCCTCGGTCCAGCGGTGTCCTCACCACGGCTCACTTACCTGTCCCTTGGTCCAGCGGTGTCCTCACCACGGCTCACTTACCTGTCCCTCGGTCCAGCGGTGTCCTCACCACGGCTCACTTACCTGTCCCTCGGTCCAGCGGTGTCCTCACCACGGCTCACTTACCTGTCCCTCGGTCCAGCGGTGTCCTCACCACGGCTCACTTACCTGTCCCTCGGTCCAGCGGTGTCCTCACCACGGCTCACTTACCTGTCCCTCGGTCCAGCGGTGTCCTCACCACGGCTCACTTACCTGTCCCTCGGTCCAGCGGTGTCCTCACCACGGCTCACTTACCTGTCCCTCGGTCCAGCGGTGTCCTCACCACGGCTCACTTACCTGTCCCTCGGTCCAGCGGTGTCCTCACCACCGATCACTTACCTGTCCCTCGGTCCAGCGGTGTCCTCACCACCGATCACTTACCTGTCCCTCGGTCCAGCGGTGTCCTCACCACCGATCACTTACCTGTCCCTCGGTCCAGCGGTGTCCTCACCACCGATCACTTACCTGTCCCTCGGTCCAGCGGTGTCCTCACCACCGATCACTTACCTGTCCCTCGGTCCAGCGGTGTCCTCACCACCGATCACTTACCTGTCCCTCGGTCCAGCGGTGTCCTCACCACCGATCACTTACCTGTCCCTCGGTCCAGCGGTGTCCTCACCACCGATCACTTACCTGTCCCTCGGTCCAGCGGTGTCCTCACCACCGATCACTTACCTGTCCCTCGGTCCAGCGGTGTCCTCACCACCGATCACTTACCTGTCCCTCGGTCCAGCGGTGTCCTCACCACCGATCACTTACCTGTCCCTCGGTCCAGCGGTGTCCTCACCACCGATCACTTACCTGTCCCTCGGTCCAGCGGTGTCCTCACCACCGATCACTTACCTGTCCCTGGGTCCAGCGGTGTCCTCACCACCGATCACTTACCTGTCCCTGGGTCCAGCGGTGTCCTCACCACCGATCACTTACCTGTCCCTGGGTCCAGCGGTGTCCTCACCACCGATCACTTACCTGTCCCTGGGTCCAGCGGTGTCCTCACCACCGATCACTTACCTGTCCCTCGGTCCAGCGGTGTCCTCACCACCGATCACTTACCTGTCCCTCGGTCCAGCGGTGTCCTCACCACCGATCACTTACCTGTCCCTCGGTCCAGCGGTGTCCTCACCACGGCTGATTTCACTGGCCGTCTTCTCTCCCCGGTGTCGGCATCTTCAGTGTGGGCTCACGGCTGGGACAGCTTGCGGCTTCACAGCTGGGTGCCCACTGAGCATGTGCGAGAAGCGCTGCGCTTTGTGAATGGCCCCGTAGTCTCCTGGGACCTGTCACGTGTCCTGCTATGGGGAGGGAGGGGGAGGAAAAACTTTCACTTCCAATTGTCTAGGCGATTGCAGCGTAAGTGGGAGCGGGTATTTGTCAAAGTCTGGTACCCGCTCCCCAAAGGTGCCAATCCTTAATGGGGAGTGGGGGTCCAAGGGTTTAAAGTGGAACTTCCCCTTTTGGGTGGAGCTCTGCTTTAAGGCCAAGTTCACTTTTGGAAACAGGTTGAATGTTTAACTTGTTTTTATGTAACATAGGAGAGCATGCTGGGGGGGTTTAATGGATGTAGGAAAAAAGTCAAACGCCAAAACCAGCCGCTGTAACAATGTCCTGTGTGCGTGAGGATTTATACGGTTGCTTTTTGGGATCTTGCCGTTAAATTTCTATTCCCTTATAATTTGTCCCTGTGTGGGAAATAAATACTGGATTTATCATCCTTAGATTGTAAGCTCCCAGGATCAGGGCCCTTGTATTGTCTCCTGTTATATTGTAAAGCACTGAGCAAACTGTTGGCGCCATAAATCCTGTATAATAATAATATAAATCCTGTATAATAATAATATAAATCCTGTATAATAATAATATAAATCCTGTATAATAATATAAATCCTGTATAATAATAATATAAATCCTGTATAATAATAATATAAATCCTGTATAATAATAATATAAATCCTGTATAATAATATAAATCCTGTATAATAATATAAATCCTGAATAATAATATAAATCCTGTATAATAATATAAATCCTGTATAATAGTAATATAAATCCTGTATAATAATATAAATCCTGTATAATAATAATAATATAAATCCTGTGTAATAATAATATTAATAATCTTATGACTCCCACTTATTGTCTGTAGTAGATTGTTGGATTCCAATGTTTTTGTATGTTTGTCCTCAGAATACTCCCATCATCCCTGCGTATGGATAAGTTCCCGTGTGACGTGACGTTGCGTGTATCTTGTACACTTTCTTCTCTACTTTTAATAATTCAGAATATTGAGCCAGGATAAGAGTGCCTAAAGCCATGTTTTTTATGCGTGTTTGGCGTTCATGCACTCCTATTAGACAGAATATTCTGCCATTTAGAAAGCATTTCTGTGCGAACATCTAAGTACATCTAGGGTTAGTGTGTAGTAGTCGCCCCCCCCCCCCCCCTCCCCCAACACCCCTGAACATGCAAGTGATGGCTTTTTTGTTTCCAGGCTGTAAATGCCGGTCTGCATGAACATGTTGACCTAAAAATGAATCTTTTTTTCAGCCTCTAAATGCTCCTCTGCTAGCCTGACACGTGTAGAAGCTGGTCCTGTGCATGAGGCCTACACTTGTGTATTTGGAGCTCTTGGTGACCACGCTATAGCACCCTTTACAGCGCGAGCGTCCACGGACATTCTCCCAGAACCCTGTGCGGCGTGCATTGGGCGCGTTCTGTGACTGCGGTGTCCTTCGGACACAGATCTCAGTAAAGGGCCAATCACAGCAGCCCTTTACCATGTGAATAACTGTCCAATTACAGCTGATTACAGGGAAACAGACTTGCTGGTTATTGGCGGTCCTTTCCACCCGCGCTGCGTCTGTGAGGAAAGGGGAGCCGATAACCGGCAAGGCTGTCAGTACATTTACACTGATAATCGGGCCATGGACCTGTCAGTAAATATTACATTCAAATAGATTTACTACAAGTATGAGATTTATTTATTTATTTATTTTTATTCTGGTTTTGGGTTTTTGTTTTGTTTTGTGTGGGGTTTTTTTTTTGGTTTATAAAACCTACTTGGGTGGATGCAGCATTTGTCACCCGCCGGCTCACATGAGTGCTGATCGCTGAGTTCTTACAGCCGCTCTGAGTGGAGCTGTGAAGGGGAAGTGAGAGGCTGAGAAGGTGCCGCTCCAGACTGGGGAGGACCCCAACTTTGAAGTCAGGATCTTTCCCCAGCCTGGACCAGCTGAGTGATGTCAGCCGACAGCGAGCTTCAGCACATAATGGGTCACAGGAGTGCAGAACGAACTTCACTCCTGCAATCCACACAAGTAGCTGAAAGCGCTTTGGCTGTCCTTTCAGTCCTCCCAAATCTGCTGACTAGGCAGAACAGCAGCAGACTGAGGTCCTCCCTCTGACTCCGCTCTCTCCCCCCTGACTCCGCTCTCTCCCCCCTGACTCCGCTCTCTCCCCCCTGACTCCGCTCTCTCCCCCCTGACTCCGCTCTCTCCCCCCTGACTCCGCTCTCTCCCCCCTGACTCCGCTCTCTCCCCCCTGACTCCGCTCTCTCCCCCCTGACTCCGCTCTCTCCCCCCTGACTCCGCTCTCTCCCCCCTGACTCCGCTCTCGCCCCCCTGACTCCGCTCTCGCCCCCCTGACTCCGCTCTCGCCCCCCTGACTCCGCTCTCGCCCCCCTGACTCCGCTCTCGCCCCCCTGACTCCGCTCTCGCCCCCCTGACTCCGCTCTCGCCCCCTGACTCCGCTCTCGCCCCCCTGACTCCGCTCTCGCCCCCCTGACTCCGCTCTCGCCCCCCTGACTCCGCTCTCGCCCCCCTGACTCCGCTCTCGCCCCCCTGACTCCGCATACTCCTTCATCTTTTGCAGGCAGCATACCTGATTGACTTCTAGTTTCTTTCCTAATCTGATTGCTGCTGCTTGAGGAATTATTCATGGATTTATGAATGAGTTGCATTTTTTGGTCTTTTTTAGATCTCTCGAGTTCTGCTCTAAAAATGTTCTGTGTTTGTGGGGGAAGGATGTGAGGAGGTGATTGCTGATATTTGCTCAGTTTCTGCTTCCTGCTTTGCAGTGCTGAAGGTTTTTGTTTTTTCTTCCCTTCAGCATGCAAGTCTCTCAACTGAACCCCCCCCCCCCCCCCCCCGCTAGTCTGTATTGCCTTGCAGCCATGTGCAAATTCTGGCAGTTCGGGGGGGGGTGATCATTCAGATATGGTGGGTGGGGCCTTGCCGGTGGGTGGGGCCTCAGTCATACTGAGCATGTTGCATAATAGTTTACACGTGTGTGCTGTATTTGCATCTGTGTATATGGTGAGCTGAGATTTCACTATTTATTTTTTTTTGCATATATTTTTTTTTTTATACAAATATGTCTTGCCATCATAAGCCCCCTTTTGTTGTTGCGGCTTTTTGATTGAAGGGTACTCGGTCCCAGTTCACACTCATGTGAGTTCTATGCGGATTAGATCCGATCTGAAAGGCCTAGTTTCACACGTCATCTGAAAAACCATTGTTAGTTATGAAAGCCGTTCACATCTATTCGGTGCCATTCTAATCTGGTTAAAGAAGACTCCTGTGCGGGTTCAGTGTGAATTGGAGCTCCAGCTTTGCCGACTCCATTCAGAGATTGCATTAATTCGGATTAGAATGGCACTGTGAAAATGCATCAGATTCGCACCACATCCGTGTGACCCGGGACTTGAAGGCATTGCCTCTCCTGCGATCAAAAAGACCCGGCAACCCCGATCCACTAATCCAGTCCTAGTCAGGAAGTGACGTCTCTGAACCCAGAAGTGCAGAGCTGAGCACTTCCAGGTTACTACATACAGAAGAGATGGAATGGACAATCCTCCAACTATCCTCACTCACCAGCCTGATGTGGCTTCTTTTTTTTTTTTTTTGTCCCATCTCTCACAGCCAGTGAGCCAATGAGAGGAGAGCATGGCCGAGCCGTGGTTCTGTCTTATACATAGAGCAGGGCATGGGAGTGAGCATACACCAGTGCCCCCATAGCAAGTGGCTGGGGGAGGGGGGTTACATTCCAGGGGCTTTGGAGTTGCTGGATCTCTACAAGTTGTCCATTGGCCTGTTCATTTGCTGCTATTGCCGCTGTAGTAAACGCTATAAAACCACACAATTCATTGTGGTGAGAGACCTTCTACTTGGAGTTGGCATGCTGGGAAGGGCAGCTGGAAGCTGATGTGGCAGAAAGCAGAATTTAAACGGCGGGGGGGGGGGGGGGGCGCTGGATAGACGGGGGGTTTGGGGGGGGGGGGGGCGGCGCTGGATAGATGGCGACCAGAATTACTGAGATTTTGGTTGGCAGATCTCCTGTCTGTGGATGTACCTGTTTGGCTTGAATCCCGTTTCTGTGTATTGGAGGCTCCTGTCATACAATGGGCTTCTCTTGGCAGTTGATGTGAATACAGATCACCGAGAGGCTTCATTCTTACCAGAAGCCCATTACTTCTAAGATGATGACGTGGAACTCTTCAACGTGGTCTGTTCTCAGGAGTGGAGACGCAGCTTGATTTCTGAGTGTAATCAGTGGGACAAAAGTCCTTACAAGTCATCTGCCTGCCATCCAGGAATCCCACTTTTACATTGGATTCTGATCCCTATTGTGAGCTCGTGTCCCCATTTACGCAGCATGTCCACTAAATTATTTCTTTGGCTGATTATTTAAAATATAATATATATTGTTTTTTTTGGGGGGGGGGGGTTCTAGAGAAACATTGTCCACGTATTAAATGTGATTCAGCTGCGGTTTTTAATTTAATTAATTTTTTTGTGTACCTTACCCTGGAATAAAAAAAAAAAATGCAGCTGCCGTATCATTTTTTTTTTTTCTTCCCCATTGTGTACACTAAAATGTGGACTTTGTACCTGAAAACCCGCATCAGCCCCACAATACTACGTATTTGCTGAAAGTGGAGACTAGGATGAGATGTGTTGCATATTTGCAGATCTATTAAAACTACAGCAATTCACTTTTCTTTTTTTTTTTTTTTTTTTTTTTTAGCATAAGCATAAAATCTTGAAATTTTCTAAAAGTCAAGTAAATGGATACCAAATACAAGAACAGTTTGTAGTTCTGATGCTACAAGGATACCTTTCTGTAGTTCATTGACTGGCCCAGCAGCTTTCAGACAATCTGCAGAGGTTTGGGAAAGCTGCAGAGCTCGTCTTCCAGAGCCTGACATTGATCCCCTGGTCCTCTGGCCCCCCTGATCGCCTGGTCCTCCGGTCCCCATGGTCCTCTGGCCCCCCTGATCCCCTGGTCCTCTGGCCCCCCTGATCCCCTTGGTCCTCTGGCCCCCCCTGATCCCCCTGGTCCTCTGGCCCCCCCTGATCCCCCTGGTGCTCTGGCCCCCCCTGGTGCTCTGGCCCCCCCTGGTGCTCTGGCCCCCCCTGGTGCTCTGGCCCCCCCTGGTGCTCTGGCCCCCCCTGGTGCTCTGGCCCCCCCTGGTGCTCTGGCCCCCCCTGGTGCTCTGGCCCCCCCTGGTGCTCTGGCCCCCCCTGGTGCTCTGGCCCCCCCTGGTGCTCTGGCCCCCTCTGGTGCTCTGGCCCCCCCTGGTGCTCTGGCCCCCCCTGATCCCCCTGGTGCTCTGGCCCCCCCTGGTCCTCTGGCCCCCCCTGGTCCCCCGGCCCCCCCTGGTGCTCTGGCCCCCCCGGTCCTCCGGCCCCCCCTGGTCCCCCCGGTCCTCTGGCCCCCCCTGGTCCCCCCGGTCCTCTGGCCCCCCCTGATCCCCCCGGTCCTCTGGCCCCCCCTGGTCCCCCCGGTCCTCTGGCCCCCCCTGGTCCCCCTGGTCCCCCCTGATCCTGTGGTCCCCCCGATCAATGCTTTGCAGTCTCTTGTGGGAAAACCTAATACACCATATATTATTTTTTTATTTTTTTTTGCAGGGAAAATAAATGCATATCATATTTTTCAAAAGGTGACCTTCTCCTTTCATCAGGCGGGCCGTCCTTCTGCACCTTTTATAATGTGAGTGTAACTGGTTGAAGCTTTTCATTATTTTGCTTTTGGCCTTTTGCAGCCTTGACTTAGCTTTTCACACATTTACTGAGTCACAGTTGAGAGATGACATACTGACCTCCTTCATGACCTTGGGTGTGATCGCAGTCACATGCCGCTGTAGGTGAAAGGAGAGTCGTGGCTCCGATGAAGGCGACTCTTCTGTATATAGCAATCATTAAACATGTTGGATTTGTCATCTCACCACCGGAGTCATCTGTGGATGGAGTTTTGTTTCGTTGGCGTTGATCGCGTTACTTTTTTTCTGCATTGCCTAGATTACAAAACTGTTTTGTATCCTTTGGTTCCAGAGTGGAAAATGTTTGAAATACGGGAGCGAGTTCTATTCCCATCAATTCTGGGAAATACGGGAGAGGAGTCTGCAAACACTGAATGCGGGGTCTGGGGAGAGCGGATATAGTGAATGCGGGGTCCGGGGAGAGCGGATATAGTGAATGCGGGGTCCCGGGAGAGCGGATAGAGTGAATGCGGGGTCCGGGGAGAGCGGATAGAGTGAATGCGGGGTCCGGGGAGAGCGGATAGAGTGAATGCGGGGTCCGGGGAGAGCGGATATAGTGAATGCGGGGTCCGGGGAGAGCGGATATAGTGAATGCGGGGTCCGGGGAGAGCGGATATAGTGAATGCGGGGTCCGGGGAGAGCGGATATAGTGAGTGCGAGGTCCGGGGAGAGCGGATATAGTGAGTGCGGGGTCCCGGGAGAGCGGATATACTGAATGCGGGGTCCCGGGAGAGCGGATATACTGAATGCGGGGTCCGGGGAGAGCGGATAGAGTGAATGCGGGGTCCGGGGAGAGCGGATATAGTGAATGCGGGGTCCGGGGAGAGCGGATAGAGTGAATGCGGGGTCCGGGGAGAGCGGATAGAGTGAATGCGGGGTCCGGGGAGAGGGGATACAGTGAATGCGGGGTCCGGGGAGAGGGGATACAGTGAATGCGGGGTCCGGGGAGAGGGGATAGAGTGAATGCGTGGTCCGGGGAGAGCGGATATAGTGAATGCGGGGTCCGGGGAGAGGGGATATAGTGAGTGCGGGGTCCGGGGAGAGGGGATATAGTGAGTGCGGGGTCCGGGGAGAGGGGATATAGTGAATGCAGGGTCTGGGGAGAGCGGATAGAGTGAATGCGGGGTCCGGGGAGAGCGGATATAGTGAATGCGGGGTCCGGGGAGAGGGGATACAGTGAATGCGGGGTCCGGGGAGAGGGGATATAGTGAATGCGGGGTCCGGGGAGAGCGGATAGAGTGAATGCGTGGTCCGGGGAGAGCGGATATAGTGAATGCGGGGTCCGGGGAGAGGGGATATAGTGAGTGCGGGGTCCGGGGAGAGGGGATATAGTGAGTGCGGGGTCCGGGGAGAGGGGATATAGTGAGTGCGGGGTCCGGGGAGAGGGGATATAGTGAGTGCGGGGTCCGGGGAGAGGAGATATAGTGAATGCGGGGTCCGGGGGAGAGCGGATTTAGTGAGTGCGGGGTCAGCGGACGTAGTGAGGTGGGTCCTGACATGCTGGTTGTACAGAATTTGAGCGATTGATGGACTTCCATACAACCAGGGTGCCTATACATGGAGTGAAGTTTGGCCGATCCATGCTGAACCTGTAGAATTTTGGTCCATGTATGGCTGGCTCCGCTAACCTCACAGGGAGGGCATGGTTTTCAAGGATTCAGCAAATTCATTGACCTTGTGTTGAGATGTGGCTGTAAAGCACTTTGTTGTAGTGCTGCAATGGTTTTATTAAACCGGGTTGCTGCTTTTAGATATTTTGGGGGGATTTAGGGTTTCAAGTAGTCAAAAGATGTGCCTGCTTAGAAAAGCGGGGGCAGCAAAGGGGGGGCACGCCAAATCATTTGAATTGGATGGCTTCTGTTTATCTACTTTGTAGGTTGATTTTTGTGTTTTTTATGCATATACTCACATCATTTTTTCACAGGCGCTTAAAACTTTTGCGCAGTATTGCATATTAAATAAAACCCCCAAAAGCTCTGAAAGGCGGGATAAGTCAGGAATCCATTGGCTGGTACCTTCAGCAGTACAAATGTTTAATACTCTGAATCCGCAGCCGGCTGTCTTTTAGGCCAAGTAACACCGTCTGTGTGGCCAACTATTCCACGTTGTACCTGGGCTGCGTTTTGCCGCATTGAATGGTCGCGTGTTGCAGTTTGGAGAGTCTGTTGCTGTTTTTGTCATTAGATGTGTTGGTCCATTCCACATGTAACGTGCAATAAAGGGTAACTCCGCTTTCATGGAGAAAAATGACAAATAATCTGGCGTATACAACTGTGATACAAATCATATTGTAATTGGATGTTATTAAAAAGTGCTTTTCCTTTTCAATCTGTAATTTTCCCTAAAATGCAATATGGCCGCCTGGAGGTGTTGTGTACACAGATGGTATAAGGACCACCCCTATTTCCTGCTCTTGTGATTGGCTCACTGCATTTACCAGACGTCTGCATTAAGATACAAGTCAAATTTTTTGGGGCATCTTCTGCAACAACAATATCATTTGAGATACTCCCACAGGGAAATCCTGTCTGAGGAAAGTGCAGGGTCTGCATCCCTTTAAAGTCCTGCAGGTGCAGCAGCTGAGTCTCACATTCACTCTGCACATGGACACAGAAACAAACCGATATTTCTTCAGAGTAACAAAAGATAGGAATCTGCAACAAACTGTTGCAATGTACAGAGATCACCGAGGGGGGAGGGGTTTTTAGCTCGCTCCCTGGCTTGCTCGCGCTCTCAAATGTGGAGTTCTTCTTTAATATGCAAGCTTCACCTCACAAGTCCGGCTCTGATGTGCGCCCTGCAGTACCTCTAGAAATTTCTTCAATAATCCAAAATCGTTTATATATCTAAATCCTAACTAGGCTCCTCGATCATTGAAGTGAATTGTGCTCCCATGACTGGCCGGTGTTGTGCCGCGCTGGTCCAGGGTCCTCATTATCCCGCTTCCTGTCTGCTGGCACAGACTCCAGTGTTAGACCGGCTCATAGGAACTGCCTGTGTTGTGGGGTTTTTTCTTTTTTTTTTATAAGATGCACCATTTAATTGAGAGCGAATTCAGCCCATTTCCCTTTCCGATGGGTAATGAACATCTGTGGTGCCCAGGCTGCACAAAGCCAGCTCAGCTGTACTCGTGTGAAGCCGTCTCTTGGAGGGAATTCAGGAGGAAGATATTCTGGCCAGCTTGGCTGCGGGAAGGTGCAGCTCCTCATACAGGTGGTCTGGATGAAAGACACATCAGTCGTGTAAAAATAGAGACGCCAACAGTGAAAACCTGCATAACGCAGCAAATCCAACCCCACAAATGTATTCAAAGGAAATAAAAATCAAACGGCTGAAGTAACGGCTGGTGGAATACGTCCTGCGGCCTTCTACAGCGAAGGAATCGGCAATCTGATGGTGGGGACACCTGTGACACCGCCGAAAGCACCGCTGTGATAGTTGGGACCACCGCCGAAAGCACCGCTGTGATAGTTGGGACCACCGCCGACAGCACCGCTGTGATAGCTGGGACCACCGCCGAAAGCACCGCTGTGATAGCTGGGACCACCGCCGAAAGCACCGCTGTGATAGCTGGGACCACCGCCGAAAGCACCGCTGTGATAGCTGGGACCACCGCCGAAAGCACCGCTGTGATAGCTGGGACCACCGCCGAAAGCACCGCTGTGATAGTTGGGACCACCGCCGAAAGCACCGCTGTGATAGTTGGGACCACCGCTGAAAGCACCGCTGTGATAGTTGGGACCACCGCCGAAAGCATAGACACCAGCACCACTGTGATAGGACCACTGCCTAAAGCGGGTTGTTCCGCATCTGGAGGGGCCGCCGGGTTGTTCCGCATCTGGAGGGGCCGCCGGGTTGTTCCGCATCTGGAGGGGCCGCCGGGTTGTTCCGCATCTGGAGGGGCCGCCGGGTTGTTCCGCATCTGGAGGGGCCGCCGGGTTGTTCCGCATCTGGAGGGGCCGCCGGGTTGTTCCGCATCTGGAGGGGCCGCCGGGTTGTTCCGCATCTGGAGGGGCCGCCGGGTTGTTCCGCATCTGGAGGGGCCGCCGGGTTGTTCCGCATCTGGAGGGGCCGCCGGGTTGTTCCGCATCTGGAGGGGCCGCCGGGTTGTTCCGCATCTGGAGGGGCCGCCGGGTTGTTCCGCATCTGGAGGGGCCGCCGGGTTGTTCCGCATCTGGAGGGGCCGCCGGGTTGTTCCGCATCTGGAGGGGCCGCCGGGTTGTTCCGCATCTGGAGGGGCCGCCGGGTTGTTCCGCATCTGGAGGGGCCGCCGGGTTGTTCCGCATCTGGAGGGGCCGCCGGGTTGTTCCGCATCTGGAGGGGCCGCCGGGTTGTTCCGCATCTGGAGGGGCCGCCGGGTTGTTCCGCATCTGGAGGGGCCGCCGGGTTGTTCCGCATCTGGAGGGGCCGCCGGGTTGTTCCGCATCTGGAGGGGCCGCCGGGTTGTTCCGCATCTGGAGGGGCCGCCGGGTTGTTCCGCATCTGGAGGGGCCGCCGGGTTGTTCCGCATCTGGAGGGGCCGCCGGGTTGTTCCGCATCTGGAGGGGCCGCCGGGTTGTTCCGCATCTGGAGGGGCCGCCGGGTTGTTCCGCATCTGGAGGGGCCGCCGGGTTGTTCCGCATCTGGAGGGGCCGCCGGGTTGTTCCGCATCTGGAGGGGCCGCCGGGTTGTTCCGCATCTGGAGGGGCCGCCGGGTTGTTCCGCATCTGGAGGGGCCGCCGGGTTGTTCCGCATCTGGAGGGGCCGCCGGGTTGTTCCGCATCTGGAGGGGCCGCCGGGTTGTTCCGCATCTGGAGGGGCCGCCGGGTTGTTCCGCATCTGGAGGGGCCGCCGGGTTGTTCCGCATCTGGAGGGGCCGCCGGGTTGTTCCGCATCTGGAGGGGCCGCCGGGTTGTTCCGCATCTGGAGGGGCCGCCGGGTTGTTCCGCATCTGGAGGGGCCGCCGGGTTGTTCCGCATCTGGAGGGGCCGCCGGGTTGTTCCGCATCTGGAGGGGCCGCCGGGTTGTTCCGCATCTGGAGGGGCCGCCGGGTTGTTCCGCATCTGGAGGGGCCGCCGGGTTGGCACCTGTGAGCTAGGATATGCACCGCAAGACCAGGATCCACCCTCCTGACATCACCCGTGGACATGCATGATCGGGACGTGGATCCAGGTCTTGCAGCGCACATCCTGGCTTGCCTGGCAGTCGTGTACAGTTGCAGTACTTCCCCATTTGCTTGGCTGGGTTGCAGTTGATGGGCTTACTACCCAATGAATGTGACGGGAACCATTAGTTTATGCTGCGGGGATGAAGCAAAGCAGCATGACCACGACATATGAACACCCCCGTCCTTGTGAGGGGCGCCTCACAACTGCATGCAGTGCACATGGTGCAAGGTGAGGAGTGATATTACAGTAGAAGTGCAGCCAGAGCCCATTTGGCTGTACGTCTCGTGGGGATCCCCTCTTGTTGGGATCCCTTCTTGTGGGGATCCCTTCTTGTGGGGATCCCTTCTTGTGGGGATCCCTTCTTGTTGGGATCCCTTCTTGTTGGGATCCCTTCTTGTTGGGATCACGGCTCGTGGGGATCCCCTCTTGTTGGGATCACGGCTCGTGGGGATCCCCTCTTGTTGGGATCCCCTCTTGTTGGGATCACGGCTCGTGGGGATCCCCTCTTGTTGGGATCACGGCTCGTGGGGATCCCTTCTTGTTGGGATCCCTTCTTGTTGGGATCCCTTCTTGTTGGGATCCCCTCTTGTTGGGATCCCCTCTTGTTGGGATCCCCTCTTGTTGGGATCCCGGCTCGTGGGGATCCCCTCTTGTTGGGATCCCTTCTTGTTGGGATCCCCTCTTGTTGGGATCCCGTCTCGTGTGGATCAGATTGTTCTGCACTCCTGTGACCCGTTTGCAGGTGATGGCGGGCTGACGGCTGATGTCACTGTCCCGGTCCAGGCTGGGGAAAGATCCCGACTGTAAAGTCGCTGAGAGCTGGAGTCCGCTGCTCCCTCCACAGCCCAGCACTGTTGGGGGGTCACCGCTGAAGTGGATGTGAGAAATCGGTGGTCATGTGATTGCTGAACTCTCACACTTGGAGCGGGTGGGGGGCAGATGCAGCATCCACTTAGGGAAGTATGATTTAAAAGAGAGATCTCTAACCCCTCGCCTCCCGGGCACATTCACCCCCTTCCTGTCAGGCCAATTTTCAGCTTTCAGCGCTGTCACACTGACAATTGCGCGGTCATGCAGCACTGTACAAAGATGAAGTTATCATTTTTATCACAGAGCGTTCATTTAGTGGCATTTACTCACCGCTGAGTGTTTATAAATAAAGGAAAAAATTTAAAAAAAAGTGTTTCTTTGATTCTATTATAAAATGTTGAAAACCGGTAATTTTTCTCCTTCATTGAGGCGGCGGCACGGATCATCAGGGCACGGGGTGAAAGGCCGCTGTGATTGGCATTTACCACATCATCTGCAGGACACAGCGATCACGGAGATTGCCGGGGGCCCGCGGGAGGGCGTGTTCTGGGAGGATGTCATGACGCCCTCCCAGGACTGACCGGCCGCGGTGAAGCCATCATTTGGCTTTCTGTGGTCAGCAAGTGGTCAAAGGCTTTTTTTTTTCTACTTACCTGTAATGGTGTGGCACAGAGCAGCCCCATCCTCCTCTTGTCCCTGCCAGCGCTCCTGGCTCCTCCCTCCTTCCGAGTGCCCCCTAGCAAGCAGCTTGCTGTGGGGGCACACGGGTAGGCTTGCACCCAAGCCGCTGCTCTGCGTATCCATTCACACAGCTGTGGCTCAGCCCCACCCCCTCTCTCCTCACTGGCTTGATTGACAGCAGGAGCCAATGTATTGTGATAGGGTTCAGGTAAGCATGGGGGGGGGGGTAAAGCTGCATGTGTGGGGTTTTTTTTTTTTTTTTTACCTTCATGAACCTTTACAACCACTTTACGGTTTGTACAATATTTATATTCTGTGTAGTCCTGTCCTGGTTCTGTGTGGCACGTGGAGGTCCTGTCCGTGGCGAGTGGTTGGGCTCTGTGAGATGAAAAGCTCGATGGAACAGAATGCCGCCATGTAATTGTAACACCGTATAAAGAAGCCTCATAAACCTGCCTGCTGTATGGAACCAGCCGATGGCCTCGTCAGCAGCTGAGGGCAGTTGATGATTTGTTGTCACGGCGCTCACCTTTACCTCGCTGCTTTGTACGCTTCCAATTGGGAGTCCTTCGCCACACCCGTATAAAGGTTCTAGTGAAGGTTCAAGTAAACCTGGATCCTGTTCAGAGAGAAGTGCGGGAATCATACATACGTGGTCACCCGTGTAGATGCAGCATCTGTCCCACATACGTGGTCGCCCGTGTAGATGCAGCATCTGTCCCACATACGTGGTCGCCCGTGTAGATGCAGCATCTGTCCCACATACGTGGTCGCCCGTGTAGATGCAGCATCTGTCCCACATACGTGGTCGCCCGTGTAGATGCAGCATCTGTCCCACATACGTGGTCGCCCGTGTAGATGCAGCATCTGTCCCACATACGTGGTCGCCCGTGTAGATGCGGCATCTGTCCCACATACGTGGTCGCCCGTGTAGATGCGGCATCTGTCCCACATACGTGGTCGCCCGTGTAGATGCGGCATCTGTCCCACATACGTGGTCGCCCGTGTAGATGCGGCATCTGTCCCACATACGTGGTCGCCCGTGTAGATGCGGCATCTGTCCCACATACGTGGTCGCCCGTGTAGATGCGGCATCTGTCCCACATACGTGGTCGCCCGTGTAGATGCAGCATCTGTCCCACATACGTGGTCACCCGTGTAGATGCGGCATCTGTCCCACATACCTGGTCACCCGTGTAGATGCGGCATCTGTCCCACATACCTGGTCACCCGTGTAGATGCGGCATCTGTCCCACATACCTGGTCACCCGTGTAGATGCGGCATCTGTCCCACATATGCGGCCACCCGTGTAGATGCGGCATCTGTCCCACATACGCGGCCCCCCGTGTAGATGCGGCATCTGTCCCACATACGCGGCCCCCCGTGTAGATGCGGCATCTGTCCCACCGCCAGTCACCGCTCTCTGCTCCACTCCTCCAGCACTCACTGGAGCTCCTGGCTGTGGAGGGAGGGGGGGCGGTAGTGGCACATGGAGTCTGACTTCTGCTGCTGTCTCAGCCAGTGAGGAGAGGGAGACCCGGGATAGCCAAGACTCAAGTACACATCACTGGATCGAGTGGGGGCTGAGGTGAGTATCGGGGGGTGGGGGGAGATGCTTCAGAGAAGGTTTTTTTACCTTTGTGCACAGGATCCATGAAGGTAACAGCCTTCAGCCTTTTGGAACGGAACGTTGGAACCAGAGCCCAGTGCATTCAGGATCTCCTGAGTGCCCCATAACTCCAGAAGTAACATACTGCTCCTGGTCGGGCCTCCTGTGCACGGGGGCTTATTATACATGTGACCCAACTAAACAAATTTCAGAGAGGGGGATGGGATGCATCTTGTGTGTTCACAAAATAACGGAGTGTTTTGATGTTTTGATTTCAGGTACTTATATAGCGTCGTCCATTTACACAGCGCTTTACATATATATTGTACATTCACAGTCCCCGCCCCCGAGGAGCGTACAGTCTTAAGGTCCCTAACTCACATTCATACATCCTAGGGCCAATTTAGCCAGGATCCGCTTAACCTACCAGCATGTCTTTGGAGGGCAGGAGGAAACCGGAGTACCCGGAGGAAACCCGCACAGGGAGAGCATGCAAACTCCATGCAGGTGGTGCCGTGGTTGTGATTCAAACAGACGACCCTAGGCTAGGGAGTGAGCCCACACAGGTGCCCCCATGGAAAGCTTCTTTTGAGTCAGATAATCTCTTCTATGCATTAAGGTGAAAAACCACTTGTGCTGAAGCTCCCCCCAGCCCCCCCTCCTTACCTGAACCCGATCCAGCGCTAGACGTAGTCACGCTCATTGGGTAGATTAATAGCTGTCAATCAAATGCAGGGGGCTGGACAGACACACCCGCTTTGTGTCAATGGATGCAGACAGGGTGGCTCGGGAGTGAGTTTGCACAGGTGCTCCCATGGAAAGTGGCTTTCCATGGGAGCACCCGCCGGAGTGGGGCCAGGAGCACCAATGGGGGACTCCAGAAGAGGAGCATCCGAGCTGCTCTGTGCAAAAGCATTACAGAGAAGAAGTAGAACTTTTTGTTTTTAATATAAAAAAAAGAGAAGCTGAGGTTTACCATCACACTGGCTGAGACGACGAGGAATGTTTGTGCCACAACTGGGCTTCATTCTCACTGCAGAACCTATGAAGAGAACGGCTTCCAGCCAATCAGGAGGGGACTGTGAATGGAGCTTGTGCTGAAACTGCAAACCAATCATTTGGCTCGCACTTATGGCAAGGCCATTTTGACTTGAATGGGCCACTCTGACAGGCGGTGCCACTGCCAGTCGGACAAGTTATACCACCCTACAGCCACCTGTTTGGGGTAGATGGGTGGTTATGGTAAGGGGGGTGTTAAAACTGTCTCTCAACGGCCTGTTTTTATCGCACCCTGGTCTTCTGTTCGAAAGAGAGGTCTATTCCATTCGATGTTCGAAGGAGGGGTCTATTCCATTCGATGGTCGAAGGAGGGGTCTATTCCGTTCGGTGGTCGAAGGAGGGGTCTATGCCGTTCGGTGGTCGAAGGAGGGGTCTATGCCGTGCGGTGGTCGAAGGAGGGGTCTATGCCGTGCGGTGGTCGAAGGAGGGGTCTATGCCGTGCGGTGGTCGAAGGAGGGGTCTATGCCGTGCGGTGGTCGAAGGAGGGGTCTATGCCGTGCGGTGGTCGAAGGAGGGGTCTATGCCGTGCGGTGGTCGAAGGAGGGGTCTATGCCGTGCGGTGGTCGAAGGAGGGGTCTATGCCGTGCGGTGGTCGAAGGAGGGGTCTATGCCGTGCGGTGGTCGAAGGAGGGGTCTATGCCGTGCGGTGGTCGAAGGAGGGGTCTATGCCGTGCGGTGGTTGTGTGGAAGTTTAATCTTTCAGCCATTTTTATGCCTGTGGCAAGCCAGAGGTTGGCCATAGAGATTAGTGTCCAAATCGGCGTTGTCCTACTTCTGGATGGCCACTACTACGTTGCCTACAGACCTTGGGGGGTTGAGAATTTGTGAGGATTCCTGTGAGGCCCCTTCCACATAAACAGTCAGATTGGGTCCACCTGTCCGTTTTTCAGGTGGGCCCGATCGGACCCTCCATTCACCTCTATGGGCGGTTGGATGTAAATGGACTTGTCAGTTTGCATATGGCTACCTCCAATCCAGCAAAAACAAAAGGGCGATCTGTTCCCCTCGATCGGGTTGGAGGACCGTTCGGTGTAAACAGACCGAAGTCCCATGGAGTGAAGCAGCTTTGTATAGGTGCAGCGGACCTGACATCACCGGCTCCGCTCAGCAGACAGATATCCGGCTCGTGTGTAAGGGGCCCCAAGTCAGACGTGTCTAATGTTTCATGTTTGGGGAAAAAGGACAATCGGTGCTGAAAATCTAGCCTGGTTCACCAATGCTATGAGAAAAATCATCCAAGGGGGTGTCCAGGGAAGCTGGCCGGGTGCAGATACACGTCCGACCGTCGCTCCTCCGTCCGACCGTCGCTCCTCCGTCCGACCGTCGCTCCTCCGTCCGACCGTCGCTCCTCCGTCCGACCGTCGCTCCTCCGTCCGACCGTCGCTCCTCCGTCCGACCCTCGCTCCTCCGTCCGGCCCTCGCTCCTCCGTCCGGCCCTCGCTCCTCCGTCCGGCCCTCGCTCCTCCGTCCGGCCCTCGCTCCTCCGTCCGGCCCTCGCTCCTCCGTCCGGCCCTCGCTCCTCCGTCCGGCCCTCGCTCCTCCGTCCGGCCCTCGCTCCTCCGTCCGGCCCTCGCTCCTCCGTCCGGCCCTCGCTCCTCCATCGGTTTCTTGGCCAAAGATCGCCTCATATCTGCTTTTTCTCCTCCTCGATACTGAAGTCCTACACCATTGCTTGGCTAATGAGATGAAGTTCAAAGCTGTGGAAATCCCTCTCTACTATTTTCAACATAGTTGCTGAACAAAGATTAGTGGGAGCCGGGAGCTCAGAGCAGCAAAGCGTGACACCTCCCGTGTTCCATGATATGTGCGTGTGTGTGCTAACAGATGCTTTATGAACATGGATGTTCCGTGAGGGAAGCAGATCAAAGGATGAAGCTTTGTTTATGGTTTTACTTTGGGAATTTGTATGAACATTTTCTTTACCTGGATTAGTTCAATATTTCCCCTTCTGAATACACAGATTACCTGTCTATAGGGTAGACCCCCCCCCCTTCCCCCCCCGAAGAAAGATTTGTTTGTCATCTAATAGGAGCTGTCTCTGAGAGATCCATTACTAGATCAGTGTGTTCTGTTAGGGCTCGTTCACACTTGATTCATTTTACAACTCTTGCCAAACGCCACTATAGCGCTTGACAAGCGTTGGTCCGGTGTTTGCGGAGCGTTTTTTAATGCTCCGCAAACGCGCCAAAAACGCTGCATGCGTGGTTTAGCGGTGGTTGCTAGCCATTTGCTGAGTGTTAAACGCTCCACAAACGCCTATAATGAAGTTTGAATGGTGTTAACGCTCCATAATCACCTCGCAACCGCACCGCAAACGCCGGCCGGGCATTTGCAGAGCGGCACCACAGACTTGAATAGGAGGCTTCAACTCCTGACTCGACCAGAGGCGTCCGTTTTTGCCGCGACGCAATGCGACATTAACGCTCTTGTTTGAACAGCACCATGTGCTGCAATGTGCAGAATTTTCCCAGGCGTTTGGGAAACGGTAAAAGCGCTTCCCAAATATCTGTCTGCCGCCTGCTGACAACGCTAGTGTGAACGTAGCCTTACTTCCCGTCTTTGCGATGTTTGTTTATTTCACGATCGCTGTACTTGTGTATTGGCCGTGTCACACAGAATCCCAGCAGTGTTAAAGGGCAACTTCACCTTTGGTCACAGGCTACATGTTGCACCCGTGTTTAGGCTGTAACATGTTCCCAAACAGCACGACTGGGCCCCTCCGATCTCCCCCATGTGACAGCGGGCGGGGATATTCTCTGCGCACCCGCTATAACAGAGCGCTGCTCCGCCCACACGGAGAGTTCTGTGAATGAACTACAACTACCATCCGCCATTGTGGCAGACCGCTTGTAGCTGCTGGTGAGCACATAGTTCATCTTCCTAGACCAGCCTTTTCAACCAGGGTGCCTGATGGGTGTTCAGGGGTGCCTGATGGCTTTTCAGGGGTGCCTGATGGGTGTTCAGGGGGGCCTGATGGGTGTTCAGGGGTGCCTGATGGGTGTTCAGGGGGGCCTGATGGGTGTTCAGGGGTGCCTGATGGGTTTTCAGGGGTGCCTGATGGGTGTTCAGGGGTGCCTGATGGGTGTTCAGGGGGGCCTGATGGGTGTTCAGGGGGGCCTGATGGGTGTTCAGGGGTGCCTGATGGGTTTTCAGGGGTGCCTGATGGGTTTTCAGGGGGGCCTGATGGGTTTTCAGGGGGGCCTGATGGGTTTTCAGGGGTGCCTTGGCAAAATGCCCAAAAATTGTCAAGACAGCAGATGGATGAAGGCTTCCTCTTACACAACCACAGGCTTTCATTGTGCAGCGTTGTGCAGGGTGGGGGTCAGCCGCTGGCATCCTAACCAGAGAACTGCTTTATATGGAGGATATCGGGGGCTTGCACCCTTGTTTGCCTCCATCAGCACTGGGATCATGTTAGTGAGGGAGAAGGGAAATGCCGAAATACAAATCGGTACCAATGTGCAGAAGTATATGTGCTTTGTAACAAGTTGCCTCCAGTGATGGAGTCCTGTGTGTGGACGTTGCTGTTATGTAAAACCATTTTTTTCGTGTTTTACAATGAGGGGCCTCGAGATTGTTCAACCTTTTGTCACACGACACACTTTTGAAGTGTCCTAGACTACATTCATTGTCTCCTTGTACCTCCATCTCTCCCGGACAGGCAGACAGCTATATGGAGAGTCTAAAATGTATATAAAAATAATCCTCACACTCCGTTAAATCGGTAAACTGCTGCACTTGGAAAATCCTGAATACCGGAGTTTGACAAAGCTATATAGAAAAGGGTGCGCCGTCCCTTTAAATCACAAATATTACATACTCATGCGATAAAGTGAACATTCAATACAGTGAAGGAAATGTGTATTTGCTCCCCCCGATGGTGAACGTTCGCCCCTCACACAGAAACGATCGGTCTAACAATGGAACGTTCGCCCCTCACACAGAAATGATCGGTCTAACAATGGAATATTCGCCCCTCACACAGAAATGATCGGTCTAACAATGGAATGTTCGCCCCTCACACAGAAATGATCGGTCTAACAATGGAATGTTCGCCCCTCACACAGAAATGATCGGTCTAACAATGGAATGTTCGCCCCTCACACAGAAATGATCGGTCTAACAATGGAATGTTCGGTGTAACAGAGACAGAATACAACAACAAATTCAGCAGAAATGTGTCTAACAAATGATGACGGATCTGCATGTTCATGAGGGAAAGAAGGATTTGATCCCCTATCATTCAGCAGGATTTCTGGCTCCCAGGTGTCTCTCATACAGGTAACAAGCTGAGATTAGAAGCAGTCTCTTAAAGGGAGTGCTGCTAATCTCATTGTGTTACCTGTATAAAAGACACCTGTCCACAGGAGCCATCAAACCATCAGATTCCAAACTCTCCACCATGGCAAAGACCAAAGAGCTGTCCAAGGATGTCAGGGACAAGAATGAATGCGGGATCCGTGCAGAGCAGATATAGGGAATGCGGGGTCCGGGGAGAGCGGATATAGTGAATGCGGGGTCCGGGGAGAGCGGATGTAGTGAATGCGGGGTCCGGGGAGAGCGGATACAGTGAATGCGGGGTCCGTGCAGAGCGGATACAGTGAATGCGGGGTCCGGGCAGAGCGGATACAGTGAATGCGGGGTCCGGGCAGAGCGGATACAGTGAATGCGGGGTCCAGGCAGAGCGGATACAGTGAATGCGGGGTCCGGGCAGAGCGGGTATAGTGAATGCGGGGTCCGGGCAGAGGGGACATAGTGAATGCGGGGTCCGGGCAGAGGGGACATAGTGAATGCGGGGTCCGGGCAGAGGGGACATAGTGAATGCGGGGTCCGGGCAGAGGGGACATAGTGAATGCGGGGTCCGGGCAGAGGGGACATAGTGTATGCGGGGTCCGGGGAGAGCGGACATAGTGAATGCGGGGTCCGGGGAGAGCGGACATAGTGAATGCGGGGTCCGGGGAGAGCGGATATAGTGAATGCGGGGTCCGGGGAGAGCGAATAGAGTGAATGCGGGGTCTGAGGAGAGCGGATATAGTGAATGCGGGGTCCGGGGAGAGCGGATATAGTGAATGCGGGGTCCGGGGAGAGCGGATATAGTGAATGCGGGGTCCGGGGAGAGCGGATATAGTGAATGCGGGGTCCGGGGAGAGCGGATATAGTGAATGCGGGGTCCGGGGAGAGCGAATAGAGTGAATGCCGGGTCCGGGGAGAGCGGATATAGTGAATGCCGGGTCCGGGGAGAGCGGATATAGTGAATGCCGGGTCCGGGGAGAGCGGATATAGTGAATGCCGGGTCCGGGGAGAGCGGATATGGTGAATGCCGGGTCCGGGGAGAGCGGATATGGTGAATGCGGGGTCCGGGGAGAGCGGATATGGTGAATGCGGGGTCCGGGGAGAGCGGATATGGTGAATGCGGGGTCCGGGGAGAGCGGATATAGTGAATGCGGGGTCCGGGGAGAGCGGATATAGTGAATGCGGGGTCCGGGGAGAGCGGATATAGTGAATGCGGGGTCCGGGGAGAGCGGACATAGTGAATGCATAAGTATAGTTGAAACAATGCTCAATTGGTACTAAGGGGCCCAAAGTGCACCAAGAAAATCTCCCCCACACCATGACACCACCAGCCTGAACTGTTGATACAAGGCAGGATGGATCCATGCTTTCATATTTACGCCAAATTCTGACCCGAACATCTGAATGTCGCAGCTGAAATCCAGACTCATCAGACCAGGCAACATTTTACCAATATTCTATTGTCCAATTTTGGTGATCCTGTGTGAATTGTAGCCTCCGTTTCCTGTTCTTAGCTGACAGGAGTGGCACCCAGTGTGGTCTTCTGCTGCTGTAGCCCATCTGCTTCATGGTTGGACGTGTTGTGCATTCAGTGATGGTATTCTGCATACCTTGGGTGTAATGAGGGGTTATTGGAGTTCTTGTTGCCTTTCTATCATCTCCAACCAGTCTGCCCATTCTCCTCTGACATCGACAAGGCATTTTCCTCCACACAACTGCCACTCACTGGATATTTTCTTTTTTAGACCATTCTCTGTAAACCTTAGAGATGGTTCATGAAAATCCCAGGAGATCAGCAGTTTTTGAAATCTTCAGACCAGCCTGTCTGGCACCAACAACAATGTCACGTTCAAAGTCACTCAAGTCCACTTTCACATTCTGATGCTCAGTTTGAACTGCAGCAAGTCGTCTTCACCACGTCTAGATGCCTAAATGCATGTCATGCGATTGGCTGATTGGCAGTTTGTGTCACCGAGCCATTGGACAGGTGGACCTAATGGAGAGGCTGGTGAGTGTATGTCGTCCTCTTCTAGGTGTCACCTTTGTATTCCTCCTTCTAGGTGTCACCTTTGTATTCCTCCTTCTAGGTGTCACCTTTGTATTCCTCCTTCTAGGTGTCACCTTTGTATTCCTCCTTCTAGGTGTCACCTTTGTATTCCTCCTTCTAGGTGTCACCTTTGTATTCCTCCTTCTAGGTGTCACCTTTGTATTCCTCCTTCTAGGTGTCACCTTTGTATTCCTCCTTCTAGGTGTCACCTTTGTATTCCTCCTTCTAGGTGTCACCTTTAAAAGAAATCATCAAATCATAAGTCCAGAAAAAAATATATATATGCCAATACCACAAAAAAATATAAAAACTTTTAAGTGCAAAAAACTTTTGTGCAAAAAAAGTGTCTAAATATGAAAAATTTCACCAGAAAACCTTGATAATATAATGGCAGATCATCCATAAATATATCTTCAGAAACGGAAACTCTGCAGCACACCGATCCTCATCGATCGAAATAACAGGATGAAAAACTTTGTAGTTAATCGAAAATCCACTTCTCCAATAGATAAAGGACCACCTTCAAGCGTATCCATGGGGGGAAATGCCAAGCACTCGAGAGAAACAGAGACTTCATGGTGCAATATTATAAAAACCAATTCCTTTATTAGGTACTCATTGCACTTACTCAAGAGGTGTCCCAGCCGACACCAGCATCAACAGCATAACAGCAATCACATAAACGAGCCTGGCTACTCAGCACATGCGCAGTAGCTGGCAGCCAAAAACGTAATGACGTCACATCAATCAAGCTCCGCCCTACGCGTTTCGTCATCGACGTCCTCACGGAGCGGATAGATGGGAGACGTCTCAACCTCCTTAAATATTCACTCACAGGAAACGAACAGCTGACATCAATGGGGAATCGAGCAAAGCAAGCCGCCCCACAGATGACAGGAGTCCACAAAGGATATACAATGTATCCAATATATTTGCCATCACAAGCAAAAAAAACTTTAAAACAAGAGAACAAAAATAGAATAAAAAGAAATTTGAATAAAACACTAATGATAAATAAATTAAATAAGTAAATACATTAACGGGCCAGCACCCTCTAAGACTGTGTTTCAAAAAGGGAACTTAAAGGGCCAGTAACACTTTCAACACAAATAAAGGGGAACTCTAGTAATAATACAAAAATAATGCAAAAATTGTACAAAAAACATACAATCTCCCATATATCATCTTTAAACAGTTGCCTATATAAAAATATACTTAAAATAACATAAAAATTAAAAATTTGTGAGAAAACAATTCAAATCTATATCGACATTTAACCCAAATGGTTGCAAGGAATTTAGTTCATAAATCCAAAACGGCTCTTTTTTGGAAATCTCATTAACCAAATCCGAGCCCCTCCAATGGGGTTTTACCATCTCGATCCCATAAAAGGTAAGTAAGCTCGGATCACAATTATGTACCAATTTGAAATGTTTGGATACACTATGTTTATCGAATCCTTTTACTATGTTTCTTATATGTTCGCCTATTCTTGTTTTTAAACATCTCCCAGTTCTCCCAATATATCTCAGATGACATGGACATTCTAAAACATAAATCACATGTGTAGAATTACATGTAATCAGGGATTTAATATCATATTCTTTTTTGGAAAATGAAGAGCAGAATGACTTTCTTTTTTTATTATTACCAACTTTTACAGTCCTACAAACTTTACACTTCCTACAAGGAAAAAAAACCATTTAAATTTGGAAACAGATCAAACTTTTTTGGGGGTTCGATGACATTGCGAGCCAGTTTCATCCTAAGACTTATTTTTCTTATAAATGAATTTAGGAGTTTTAGATAAGAATTTATTTAGTATATCATCTTTTAACAAAATGGGCCAATATTTTTTAAAAATTCGTTCAATATTTTTGTATTGCATATTATAGTTGGTAATAAAGGGTACATTATTTTCAAATCCCAAATGAGCCTTTCTATTTCCAAGAAACGTCTCCCTATCTTTAATACCAATCGAATTTCTCTCTTTAATCAAAAAGGTCTTATCATACCCTTTCTCTATAAATCTTTCAATTAACACCTCAGATTGATCGAAGAAATCTTTGTTAGCGCTACAATTTCTTTTTAATCTGGTAAACTGACTTTTTGGAGTGCTATATAACCAATTTGGATGATGTCCACTAGAAATAGGTATACAGCTGTTTTTGTCCACTTCCTTGAAGTAAGTTTTGGTACAAATTTGGCCATTATCTTTATATAGGACCAGATCCAAAAAATTAATTTGCTCAAAATCACTCATAACAGTGAATCTCAATCCATAGCGGTTCATGTTAATATATTCCATAAAGGAATCGAGCTTTTCTCTGGATCCATCCAGGTTAAATTGAGGAAAGTAGACTTTAAAATTAAAGAGTTGAAGGATGTGATGTTACCTTTTGCAGATACCAATGATTATAAAGATCGATCAAAGAATTTACAGGATCATATTGTTAAAGTCGATAAGGATACTAAAAACAAAAAGGTTAAAAAATATAAAAGACACTGAAGATTATAGGAATAATAGAGTGTATAAATGGCAAGATAAGATCACTACAGATGGGTGTGACTCCCAACTTTCTACACCTGAAAAAATTATTATACCTAATTTAAAATCCCCAACGGTTAATCAAACCACTATATCTCCTCCTAAACAAAAAGTGACATTTCAGAATTCTGGCAATAGAACACCTGAAAATGTTCATGATAAATCACCTCATCAATATGGATATAATGGTAGACCTTCAAGAGGTTTTTCCAACTATAGAGGTCAAGGTGGATATAGGGGTAATGGATATAGGAGAGGAGGTTATCAAAACCAAAATTTTTTTTCCATCGAGGGGGGTTTTTCATACCATCACTGGGGGTGGAATATGGCACCAAAGGGTTACAGACCACAGGAGAAAGATTGGAGAGAACAAGGGAATTATGGCAGAGAAGAGGGAATAAGAAATACAGAGGCAAAAGAGGCGGAAGGAGACAAAAAGAGAGAGAATAATAGGGGCAGGAATCTATAACTTGAGTGATGTTACTTTTTCTGAAAGAGAAATTAAAGTTTTGGACCTTGGTTTGAAATATATACCTAGGACGAATTTAAATAAATTCGATGTTTTTATTGATTTGCAAAAATTTGTGAGAAAACTTAATATTAAAAAATTTTTTGAATTGAATAAATCTCAAGGAAACAATCCTACTTCATCTTCTCATGGTTTTCAAAATAGTGGTTTAAAAAATGCTTCTACATTTAACCCTAAGATTTCTGGTAATGCTTTTCTGGAGGTATTTAAAAATATGGTAGAAAATGAGATTAAGAGTATTAATGTTAAAAATTCGTACTGTATTCCACCAGATATAAAATTGGGTATTGAGGATCTTGAAAAGAGAAAGAATATAGTAATTAGAAGTGCTGATAAAGGGGGAAGTATTGTTGTTTTAAATAAGAATGACTATGAAAAAGAAATGAAGAGATTATTACAATCTGAAGATACATATAAAATTTTGCAAAAAAAATCCCACTAAGAAACTTAAATTACTACTTAAGTGTATTATTAACAAAGGAAAAGAGTTGGGGGTATTAACTGAAAAAGAAGCAAAATATTTATTGATTAAACATCCGAAAATACCTACTATATACTATTTACCAAAAATACACAAAAATAAGGAGAACCCACCGGGGAGACCCATTGTGAGTGGGATAAATTCTTTATTTGCAAGAGTTGGTGAATATGCTGATACTTTTCTGAAAAACATTGTTATGACAAATAGGGCTTTTCTGAGAGATGGTGGACATCTTATTAACATCCTTAAAGAATTACATAATGTTGATAATTGTATGTTGGTTACTATAGAAGTAGAATCTTTATATACTAACATCGATCAAAATGATGGAATTAATGCTGTAAAATGGGCCCTTAAACATAAATCACTCCTGAAAAGATCGCAGAGGAAATTTGTTGTTGAATTACTTGAATTTGCGATGAATAACAATTTCTTTTGGTACAACAACACTTTTTTTCAGCAATGTAAGGGTGTTGCCATGGGAGCTAAGTATGCTCCCAGTGTGGCAAATCTGGTAATGGATAAATGGGAGGAAGAAAGTATTTTCAATAAATGGCCAGAGATGGCGCTATACAAGAGGTATATTGATGACATTATAATGGTATGGGATGGATCCAGAGAAAAGCTCGATTCCTTTATGGAATATATTAATATGAACCGCTATGGATTGAGATTCACTGTTATGAGTGATTTTGAGCAAATTAATTTTTTGGATCTGGTCCTATATAAAGATAATGGCCAAATTTGTACCAAAACTTACTTCAAGGAAGTGGACAAAAACAGCTATATACCTATTTCTAGTGGACATCATCCAAATTGGTTATATAGCACTCCAAAAAGTCAGTTTACCAGATTAAAAAGAAATTGTAGCGCTAACAAAGATTTCTTCGATCAATCTGAGGTGTTAATTGAAAGATTTATAGAGAAAGGGTATGATAAGACCTTTTTGATTAAAGAGAGAAATTCGATTGGTATTAAAGATAGGGAGACGTTTCTTGGAAATAGGCTCATTTGGGATTTGAAAATAATGTACCCTTTATTACTAACTATAATATGCAATACAAAAATATTGAACGAATTTTTAAAAAATATTGGCCCATTTTGTTAAAAGATGATATACTAAATAAATTCTTATCTAAAACTCCTAAATTCATTTATAAGAAAAATAAGTCTCTTAGGATGAAACTGGCTCGCAATGTCATCGAACCCCCAAAAAAGTTCGATCTGTTTCCAAATTTAAATGGTTTTTTTTCCTTGTAGGAAGTGTAAAGTTTGTAGGACTGTAAAAGTTGGTAATAATAAAAAAAGAGTCATTCTGCTCTTCATTTTCCAAAAAAGAATATGATATTAAATCCCTGATTACATGCAATTCTACACATGTGATTTATGTTTTAGAATGTCCATGTCATTTGAGATATATTGGGAGAACTGGGAGATGTTTAAAAACAAGAATAGGCGAACATATAAGAAACATAGTAAAAGGATTTGATAAACAAAGTGTATCCAAACATTTCAAATTGGTACATAATTGTGATCCGAGCTTACTTACCTTTTATGGGATCGAGATGGTAAAACCCCATTGGAGGGGCTCGGATTTGGTTAATGAGATTTCCAAAAAAGAGCCGTTTTGGATTTATGAACTAAATTCCTTGCAACCATTTGGGTTAAATGTCGATATAGATTTGAATTGTTTTCTCACAAATTTTTAATTTTTATGTTATTTTAAGTATATTTTTATATAGGCAACTGTTTAAAGATGATATATGGGAGATTGTATGTTTTTTGTACAATTTTTGCATTATTTTTGTATTATTACTAGAGTTCCCCTTTATTTGTGTTGAAAGTGTTACTGGCCCTTTAAGTTCCCTTTTTGAAACACAGTCTTAGAGGGTGCTGGCCCGTTAATGTATTTACTTATTTAATTTATTTATCATTAGTGTTTTATTCAAATTTCTTTTTATTCTATTTTTGTTCTCTTGTTTTAAAGTTTTTTTTGCTTGTGATGGCAAATATATTGGATACATTGTATATCCTTTGTGGACTCCTGTCATCTGTGGGGCGGCTTGCTTTGCTTGATTCCCCATTGATGTCAGCTGTTCGTTTCCTGTGAGTGAATATTTAAGGAGGTTGAGACGTCTCACATCTATCCGCGCCGTGAGGACGCCGATGACGAAACGCGTAGGGCGGAGCTTGATTGATGTGACGTCATTACGTTTTTGGCTGCTAGCTACTGTGCATGTGCTGAGTAGCCAGGCTCGTTTATGTGATTGCTGTTATGCTGTTGATGCTGGTGTCGGCTGGGACACCTCTTGAGTAAGTGCAATGAGTACCTAATAAAGGAATTGGTTTTTATAATATTGCACCATGAAGTCTTTCGGTTTCTCTCGAGTGCTTGGCATTTCCCCCCATGGATACGCTTGAAGGTGGTCCTTTATCTATTGGAGAAGTGGATTTTCGATTAACTACAAAGTTTTTCATCCTGTTATTTCGATCGATGAGGATCGGTGTGTTGCAGAGTTTCCGTTTCTGAAGATATATTTATGGATGATCTGCCATTATATTATCAAGGTTTTTTTGGTGAAATTTTTCATATTTAGACACTTTTTTTGCACTTAAAAGTTTTTATATTTTTTTGTGGTATTGGCATATATATATTTTTTTCTGGACTTATGATTTGATGATTTCTTTTTATACACATTTACTAGCGCAAATTATTTATTTATTGGTACACTTTATATATGGTGATTTTTTGCAGCTGGTACACTATTAGTAAGTTATATAATTTTGACCATAGGCGCTATTATTAATTTTTCTTATTTTTAGGTGTCACCTTTGTATTCCTCCTTCTAGGTGTCACCTTTGTATGTCCTCCTCTTCTAGGTGTCACCTTTGTATGTCCTCCTCTTCTAGGTGTCACCTTTGTATTCCTCCTTCTAGGTGTCACCTTTGTATTCCTCCTCCTCTTCTAGGTGTCACCTTTGTATTCCTCTTCTAGGTGTCACCTTTGTATTCCTCCTCTTCTAGGTGTCACCTTTGTATGCCTCCTCTTCTAGGTGTCACCTTTGTATGCCTCCTCTTCTAGGTGTCACCTTTGTATGCCTCCCCTTCTAGGTGTCACCTTTGTATTCCTCCTCTTCTAGGTGTCACCTTTGTATTCCTCCTCTTCTAGGTGTCACCTTTGTATGTCCTCCTCTTCTAGGTGTCACCTTTGTATGCCTCCTCTTCTAGGTGTCACCTTTGTATGCCTCCTCTTCTAGGTGTCACCTTTGTATGTCCTCCTCTTCTAGGTGTCACCTTTGTATGTCCTCCTCTTCTAGGTGTCACCTTTGTATGTCCTCCTCTTCTAGGTGTCACCTTTGTATTCCTCCTCTTCTAGGTGTCACCTTTGTATGTCCTCCTCTTCTAGGTGTCACCTTTGTATGTCCTCCTCTTCTAGGTGTCACCTTTGTATTCCTCCTCTTCTAGGTGTCACCTTTGTATGTCCTCCTCTTCTAGGTGTCACCTTTGTATGTCCTCCTCTTCTAGGTGTCACCTTTGTATGTCCTCCTCTTCTAGGTGTCACCTTTGTATGTCCTCCTCTTCTAGGTGTCACCTTTGTATGCCTCCTCTTCTAGGTGTCACCTTTGTATGTCCTCCTCTTCTAGGTGTCACCTTTGTATTCCTCCTCTTCTAGGTGTCACCTTTGTAGGTCCTCCTCTTCTAGGTGTCACCTTTGTATTCCTCCTCAGAAAGGCATGACTGGGTTTCCTTGCTGGCTGTGTTGTGTAGTTGTAGTGTGTGGGGTCACAGCAGCTCGGAGAGGAAAATAAACAGCGATGTCATTGGTGGATCTAGCAGTAGGTGGAACAGAAGCTTTTGTACCATTAATAACGGCCCTGGCAGGCGGCCAAGGCTCCAGTGTGGGATTAGCCTGAACAATCAAGACTGCAGGATCAAAACAAGGAGGCAGGAACAGCGAGGTCACACTGCTGCCATCTGCGTTGCCGCAATGGGGGAGGGGGGGATTTTATGGAAAGAGAGGGGGCTGGGCAGGATGAGTCTGCTCCTACCACAGCATGAAAATCTGCCATGTATCTTTAGAAATGCTGCCTCTGGGATCTGAGAAGGAACGTTCCGTGTCATTGTTCCATCCTGTCTATGGGATCTGAGAAGGAACGTTCCGTGTCATTGTTCCATCCTGTCTATGGGATCTGAGAAGGAACGTTCCGTGTCATTGTTCCATCCTGCCTCTGGGATCTGAGAAGGAACGTTCCGTGTCATTGTTCCATCCTGCCTCTGGGATCTGAGAAGGAACGTTCCGTGTCATTGTTCCATCCTGCCTCTGGGATCTGAGAAGGAACGTTCCGTGTCATTGTTCCATCCTGCCTCTGGGATCTGAGAAGGAACGTTCCGTGTCATTGTTCCATCCTGTCTATGGGATCTGAGAAGGAACGTTCCGTGTCATTGTTCCATCCTGTCTATGGGATCTGAGAAGGAACGTTCCGTGTCATTGTTCCATCCTGCCTCTGGGATCTGAGAAGGAACGTTCCGTGTCATTGTTCCATCCTGCCTCTGGGATCTGAGAAGGAACGTTCCGTGTCATTGTTCCATCCTGTCTATGGGATCTGAGAAGGAACGTTCCGTGTCATTGTTCCATCCTGCCTCTGGGATCTGAGAAGGAACGTTCCGTGTCATTGTTCCATCCTGTCTATGGGATCTGAGAAGGAACGTTCCGTGTCATTGTTCCATCCTGTCTATGGGATCTGAGAAGGAACGTTCCGTGTCATTGTTCCATCCTGTCTATGGGATCTGAGAAGGAACGTTCCGTGTCATTGTTCCATCCTGTCTATGGGATCTGAGAAGGAACGTTCCGTGTCATTGTTCCATCCTGTCTATGGGATCTGAGAAGGAACGTTCCGTGTCATTGTTCCATCCTGTCTATGGGATCTGAGAAGGAACGTTCCGTGTCATTGTTCCATCCTGTCTATGGGATCTGAGAAGGAACGTTCCGTGTCATTGTTCCATCCTGTCTATGGGATCTGAGAAGGAACGTTCCGTGTCATTGTTCCATCCTGTCTATGGGATCTGAGAAGGAACGTTCCGTGTCATTGTTCCATCCTGCCTCTGGGATCTGAGAAGGAACGTTCCGTGTCATTGTTCCATCCTGCCTCTGGGATCTGAGAAGGAACGTTCCGTGTCATTGTTCCATCCTGCCTCTGGGATCTGAGAAGGAACGTTCCGTGTCATTGTTCCATCCTGCCTCTGGGATCTGAGAAGGAACGTTCCGTGTCATTGTTCCATCCTGCCTCTGGGATCTGAGAAGGAACGTTCCGTGTCATTGTTCCATCCTGCCTCTGGGATCTGAGAAGGAACGTTCCGTGTCATTGTTCCATCCTGTCTATGGGATCTGAGAAGGAACGTTCCGTGTCATTGTTCCATCCTGTCTATGGGATCTGAGAAGGAACGTTCCGTGTCATTGTTCCATCCTGTATGGGATCTGAGAAGGAACGTTCCGTGTCATTGTTCCATTTGTGACAAGTACATGCTTGTGTATGGCCAACGTGTCGCTTTATTCATCCAATTATCGTTTTATCTGTATAGTGAGTAGGAGCAGCACAAGGCGGGGAAACCTGAGGCTCCCGTGAAGTCTGGAAGTTCAATCCTGTCCAGAGCGCCATTCACCAGGAGATTCCATAGAAAAGGCAATTCGTTCAAAAGAGAAGTTCTGACTCGGCTTCATCAGTCAACAAAAGTTTTAGGCCTTGAAAGCCGTAGTAAACGTGATGGGGGGATGGGGGGACCTCCCCATGCAAAGTGAAGGCAGAATTCGTATGCATCGCATATGAAAGACTGGCCTTGAAACTAAGCCCCCCCCCCCCCCCCCCCCAGGCGCTCTCACCGGCGCAGACGCTTCCTTCCGGGTTCATTGGGTGCAGCTGCCTGAATGGCTGAGCCGCAGTGATGTCACTACCAAGTATGCGCATGAAAGCCACAGCACACAGCATGGGTATGCCGTCCCTTCAGAGCGCATGTGCCGGTGACAACGGCTGCCACTCACTAGAATATCTTCCAAACATTACACTTCTAGGAGGAGATTCGTTTTACCGACCAATGAGCTTTATTAGATGCAGGTAACAAATGGTTTACTACTGTACATTGGTTTGTTAGCGTCTACTAGTAATGGCCGTGATCAGTTACTTCTAGTGGGACTGCGATCAGGGGCGGACTGACAGCTCATGGGGCCCCCGGGCAATTGGAAATCATGGGGCCCATGTCCTCGCCCGCACTCAAACCACACCCAAAAAAGCCTATGAAAGGTACCAGGGGTATCTCATGAGGCCCCCTACTGACCCCGGGCCCTCGGGCAGTGCCAGAGTGGCTAAATGGTCAGTCCGCCCCTGACTGCGATAGTGTGGCGTGCAATCTGAAGCTGACACTAGGTGCGAACTGTGACACTGACATCACCAGTGACCAGTGGTGCACCAAAATGAAAGTTCTGATGCCAAAACCGATACCAAAAATTCAGAATGCATGTGACCGAAAACTGAACCGAAATATCTGCGTATTTGGGGGTGGGGAGGCTCCAATTTTTTTTTTTCCTGTATTTTTTTTTTTTCTACTTTTAATTTTTAACTTATTTTATTGGTCACAATAGTCCCCTATGTGATCGCATGAGTGACAGGCCCTCTTTGTAGGGGAGATGAGCAGTGGAGGGGGCAGGAGAGCATTGTATACAGAGAGGCTCCCTCATTGGCTGTCCCTATAGGTCAGTGTCATTGGCTGTCCCTATAGGTCGGTGCCCTTGGCTGTCCCTATAGGTCGGTGCCCTTGGCTGTCCCTATAGGTCGATGCCCTTGGCTGTCCCTATAGGTCGGTGCCCTTGGCTGTCCCTATAGGTCGGTGCCCTTGGCTGTCCCTATAGGTCGGTGCCCTTGGCTGTCCCTATAGGTCGGCGCCCTTGGCTGTCCCTATAGGTCGGCGCCCTTGGCTGTCCCTATAGGTCGGCGCCCTTGGCTGTCCCTATAGGTCGGCGCCCTTGGCTGTCCCTATAGGTCGGCGCCCTTGGCTGTCCCTATAGGTCGGCGCCCTTGGCTGTCCCTATAGGTCGGCGCCCTTGGCTGTCCCTATAGGTCGGCGCCCTTGGCTGTCCCTATAGGTCGGCGCCCTTGGCTGTCCCTATAGGTCGGCGCCCTTGGCTGTCCCTGTAGGTCGGCGCCCTTGGCTGTCCCTGTAGGTCGGCGCCCTTGGCTGTCCCTGTAGGTCGGCGCCCTTGGCTGTCCCTGTAGGTCGGCGCCCTTGGCTGTCCCTGTAGGTCGGCGCCCTTGGCTGTCCCTGTAGGTCGGTGCCGGATTTTAATTTTTGTTCTTTCACTATTGCTCACAGAATTAGCTGTCACTTTCCCGGGAGCTAAAGGAAACCGTTTTTTATCTCGGGAAAGAACCTAAAAGGAAACATTGTTTCTTTTAGCGGGGGGGGGGGGGGGGGGAAGTGGCAGCTGATCCTGTGAGCTATAGTGAAGAATAAAAAGCCGGTAATTACATTTAAACACCGACCTTCAGTGACTGTATACACGGCTCCTCTCCTGCCTTTCTCCCCCCCCCCCCCCCCCCCCCACATCTGCAGTACACACCGTCCCCTGTATCTGTTAAATGTTTCCTATTGGCTAGATGCCGTTAGAGCTATTTTCGGTCGATATGTTTCGGTGGCCGAGGTTTCGGTGCGTCCCCTACCAGTGACCCGTGCTAATGCACACGGTGTACTAATGACACTGGCTGGGAAAGGGTTCACATCTAGGGGCAGTCGAGGGGGGGGGGGCGCTAGCATTGTGTCCAATAAGTGTCATGTTGCTGCTTTCATGAAGCAATGTGCCGGTTTTTACTCCCTGCTTCACATCTCTGCACTCAGAGCACAGAGGGGCTTTCACAGGTCTTCCTCCTGTCATGAGCTCGACCAATCGGTGGGTCCTGGTCATAAATTATTGGCCGGGACTCACTGATTGGGTTATGCTGTATCACATGACAGTACAGCCGGGGTGTCGGGCACACGTGCGCGCTCTTTTCCCAGAAATGCCGGTTACATTCATATACTTGATCCGGCGCAGTGGGGCTGCTCTGCCGATGTAAATCTGTGGTAGGTGATCCCCAACGTGGTAACCCTTCTCTATTCTACCACTGACCACGTCTGACAATCTCACCCGTCCTGCCCCAGTGTAGCCTCTTCTGTCTACAACCGTTAGGGTTGTCCTCTCTGGACCCCCCCCCCTCACTACACACACAATCGGGCCCCAACTGCTACAACCTGGACAAACCGACACCAAAGTCTCAAACCTAACCGTGAGCGTCCATGGCGTGCGACTAAACCTGGCGATGGAATCTCAGCTGGTTCAGCGGGAACTGTGTGCAAAGAAACCGAGAGCGCTCGGGCCTAGTGCACTACCTTCTACAAAGGAGACTTATTGTATAAAAAATGATACAAAAGAATAAAATCAAAGTCACATCACAAAGACGACCGCATGGCCAAATCTCCCAAGATGGTGGCTGTTGGGGGACTGTAGGCCTCAAAGTGGCTGATGCATTTCTAGGCAGAACCACCTCCTCAGAGCCCAGAGCTCCTGGGAGATTGGACCATGATGTGTTTTTTGTGACGTGCCTTTTGATTTTATTCTTTTGTGAATAATCTACTTTTTATTTAATACTTCTCATGTTTAGAATTATTATACAGGATTTATGGCGCAACAGTTTGCTCCGCGCTGTACAATATAATGGGAGACAATACAATACAAGAGGGATAGGAGGGCCTGATCCTGGGAGCTTACAATCTAAGAGGGAGGGGCTGATCCTGGGAGCTTACAATCTAAGGGGGAGGGCCTGATCCTGGGAGCTTACAATCTAAGGGGGAGGGCCCTGATCCTGGGAGCTTACAATCTAAGGGGGAGGGCCCTGATCCTGGGAGCTTACAATCTAAGAGGGAGGGGCTGATCCTGGGAGCTTACAATCTAAGAGGGAGGGGCTGATCCTGGGAGCTTACAATCTGAGGGAGGGGCTGATCCTGGGAGCTTACAATCTGAGGGAGGGGCTGATCCTGGGAGCTTACAATCTGAGGGAGGGGCTGATCCTGGGAGCTTACAATCTAAGAGGGAGGGGCTGATCCTGGGAATTTACAATCTAGGAGGGAGGGGCTGTCCCGGGAACTTACAATCTAGGAGGGAGGACCTGATCCCGGGAGCTTACAATCTAAGAGGGAGGGGCTGATCCCGGGAGCTTACAATCTAAGAGGGAGGGGCTGATCCTGGGAGCTTACAATCTAAGAGGGAGGGGCTGATCCTGGGAATTTACAATCTAGGAGGGAGGGGCTGATCCCGGGAACTTACAATCTAGGAGGGAGGGGCTGATCCCGGGAGCTTACAATCTAGGAGGGAGGACCTGATCCCGGGAGCTTACAATCTAAGAGGGAGGGGCTGATCCCGGGAGCTTACAATCTAAGAGGGAGGGGCTGATCCCGGGAGCTTACGATCTAAGAGGGAGGGGCTGATCCCGGGAGCTTACGATCTAAGAGGGAGGGGCTGATCCTGGGAGCTTACGATCTAAGAGGGAGGGGCTGATCCTGGGAACTTACGATCTAGGAGGGAGGGGCTGATCCTGGGAGCTTACAATCTAAGAGGGAGGGCCTGATCCTGGGAGCTTACAATCTAAGAGGGAGGGCCTGATCCTGGGAGCTTACAATCTAAGAGGGAGGGCCTGATCCTGGGAGCTTACAATCTAAGAGGGAGGGGCTGATCCTGGGAGCTGACAATCTAAGAGGGAGGGGCTGATCCTGGGAGCTGACAATCTAAGAGGGAGGGGCTGATCCTGTGAGCTGACAATCTAAGAGGGAGGGGCTGATCCTGTGAGCTGACAATCTAAGAGGGAGGGGCTGATCCTGTGAGCTGACAATCTAAGAGGGAGGGGCTGATCCTGTGAGCTGACAATCTAAGAGGGAGGGGCTGATCCTGGGAGCTGACAATCTAAGAGGGAGGGGCTGATCCTGGGAGCTGACAATCTAGGAGAAGGTGATGCACTAGGCCTGTGCGCCTCCTGCTCTCACACAGCATCTTTGGATTTCCATGGTCTGAGGGCAGCAAGGCTTGCATTACCAAAAAGTGCTCCATGAGGGGTCACTGCCATTGTGGAGCTCAGTCCAGCGCAGGCGTTTTGGCATTCATTTGCTCGGGCTTTAGTATCGGGTTCTGCAGGAACGGTCTGCGATTCGATTTGCTCGGGCTTTAGTATCGGGTTCTGCAGGAACGGTCTGCGATTCGATTCATTTGCTCGGGCTTTAGTATCGGGTTCTGCAGGAACGGTCTGCGATTCGATTCATTTGCTCGGGCTTTAGTATCGGTTCTGCAGGAACGGTCTGCGATTCGATTCATTTGCTCGGGCTTTTGTATCGGGTTCTGCAGGAACGGTCTGCGATTCGATCCATCTCTGGGCAGATTGTACTGCAGTCAGTTCGTTTGATTTCAATACAAGCAGCTTCTTGGATTCCTTGCATGTGGTCACTGCCAGCGGTGGGCGTTCGGCATTTTGCCTCTGAATTCTGTCCTAAAATGGCAATCTAGACACTCCGGTGTGCATGGAAAACATCTGCAGAAATCTGTAAGAGGCTAACCTTTTTTTTTTTTTTGCACCCAGTGTGAACATGGCCAAAGCCTGGGCCCACACATTGACCTCTCCAACTGGCTGCTTTCACCTGTCTGGTAGCTTTTGCGATTTGCAAGCTTCCACCAACTGATTTCATGCGTTTAGGCCTTTGCTCGTGGCACTGATGGAGCCTCTCTGGACAGTTTCAGACCTTTGTTTTGCGTGGATTTGAGCACATTTATGCGCATTCACACCTTCAATACATTCCTATTGGAAAGCCATGAATATTTATGCTCCTATGCATGGATTTGCCCTCAGATGTGTACCAGCGCAGAATACTGACAGAATATGCAGCACTTGTTTACAATCCTGTGTGTACAGCCACATGGCAAACAATGGGCTGCATTTTAGATCTGTAAAAAAAAAAATGTACTGAGGTCTACAAATGTCCATAGAGCAAAGATGGGGCAATCTACCAAAATTTATTTTTTGGTGGTTTGTGATCAGAAGCTGATGCATTTGAGTGAATCTTGCTGTGTGACCAGCGTTTGGCCTCTTTAGATGAGCATTGATGGGCTCTGTATTTCCTCAGCATTTATATCGGCTTCCTGGAAATTCGTTCTTTCGGCAGCCCTGTAATGGTTTGACAAATGCTTGAAATGTGGATGGAGCCTGACCACGCCGGTCCCAGGGCCGCCATCTTCAAACACGAGCCGGCAGTGACGGCTTCCAGATGACTTTTTCTGACAGTTTCAGGTTTTGGATATCGTTTTGCTGCCCAGACTATGCGTTGGCCGGTTCAGGAGCTTCTAGAAATGAGGTGGATTTCCATGGTGGGGGTTTAGGAGATTTTAGGGATTCCCGTTGTATGGATGGAGGGGGCCAGTCTATTGCCGATCGCTCTACCTACCGATCTCCAGCTCGCTGGTTTTTTCTTTGCAATGTTAAAGTTGACTGTTTTTATTTTTTGGACTCTTCTTTATGTTGAGGTATTATTTTGTGTTTTGTTGTTTTTCTCTGAGTGCCGCTGTTGCACTTTCTCTCCTGACGGGTGATACACTTACAGCGGAGATCCTCTTTTCTAAGTTCCTTAGATCTCAATGCTCCCCCCCCCCCCCCTTCCCCAGTCTACACCCCTCAATGAATATTCTCTTTAGTTTCTAAATCCCTTTTTATATCTGGGTGACACTTCCGATCCCGGCCACCTATGTGATGTCATCATTGGGCGCGTCCCGTGGACTCCTGGGATATCGGTGTCCTCTATCCCAGAGTCTTCATGAAGCCCAATAGTTAAATCTCGCAGTATTTTGGTTGCGGCGCGCTTCTTTCTCTGACCGCACTTGCCTTCCCGGTTCTTATTTGATTGACAGGTTGCCATAACAATGTAGTGGGAAACCCCCCCCCCCCCCCCATGCTGCCATTGCTATGGCAACCTGTAATTAAACTGTGCCGCACAGTGTCATCACTGCACAGGCGTGAGATCAGGAGGTGCATGCTGGGTAGCCAGCGGCACTTGGTGTTACTAAACCCACAATAATCAAATCAGGCTGTAGATGCCGTAAAGCTGCTTGTTATACTCGCTGTGGAACCTAAGGGGATAATCCTCCGCATTGTGTAAAAGGCTGTTTGATCCTGTCTTTGCCCCTCTTGTTGAAATGACCACCTGTGGTCACGGGGGGGTGCGAATGTAGCGGTGGCCGGGTTTTGGGGAGAGCGGATGTGGCGGATGCCAGGTCCGGGGGGGGGGGGGGGGGGGGTGATGAGAGTGGATGTGTGGTGGATGCCAGGTCCGGGGGGGGGGGGGGTGATGAGAGTGGATGTGGTGGATGCCAGGTCCGGGGGGGGGGGGGGGGTGATGAGAGTGGATGTGGTGGGGGGTGGGGAGGGGTAGCCTAGGCCGGGTCCGGGGCGTGAGAGCGGATGTGGCGGAGGCTGGGTCAGGGGGGCGGATTTAGCGGATGAATGTGACGGAGGCCGGGTCCAGGGGTGAGAGCAGATGTAGCGGGGTCTGGGGAGAGCGCGGATGTAGCGGGGGTCCCGGGGAGAGCGCGGATGTAGCGGGGTCCGGGGAGAGCGCGGATGTAGCGGGGTCCGGGGAGAGCGCGGATGTAGCGGGGTCCGGGGAGAAGCGCGGATGTAGCGGGGTCCGGGGAGAAGCGCGGATGTAGCGGGGTCCGGGGAGAAGCGCGGATGTAGCGGGGTCCGGGGAGAAGCGCGGATGTAGCGGGGTCCGGGGAGAAGCGCGGATGTAGCGGGGTCCGGGGAGAAGCGCGGATGTAGCGGGGTCCGGGGAGAAGCGCGGATGTAGCAGGGGCCGGGTCCAGTTTAGTATCACTGTAATCCTGGAAGTATACGGAGTAACAATCCTGCATGAAATAAGTTTGTACTTGTACTCTATTTGGATACAGTTCTAACAATCGGGGGGGGGGGGAGGGTCTTTTATCAAAAAATAGCTAATGGGGACTGGAGCTCCGCTTTCACAGCATCCACTAGAGTTGTCATACATTTGGCCCCCCCCTCCCCCTCCCCCTCCCCCTCCCCCTCCCCCTCCCCCTCCAAGAGTTGCACAAGGATTGATCAGATTTGTCAATGGGTGTCCT